>NC_053028.1:317132729-317432729 GCF_003073215.2 Triticum urartu
GATAGGAAGAAAATAAGCCACTTTGGTGAGTTTGTCGATGACAACGAAGATAGCATCATTGCCATGCTTGGACTTTGGAAATCCAGTCACGAAGTCCATCTCAATGTGGTCAAACTTCCATTCTGGAATGGCAAGAGGTTGGAGGAGACCTGCTGGCCTTTGGTGTTCTGCCTTCACTCTTCTGCAGACATCACATTCATTCACGAATTGAGCGATCTCGCGCTTCATTCGAGTCCACCAATAAGCTTGCTTAAGGTCCTGATACATCTTCGTGCTCCCAGGGTGGATGGAGAGGAGAGAATTGTGAGCCTCGTTCATGATCACTTTACTGAGGTCACCTTTGGGTACAACAATACGATCCTCGAAGAAGAGAGTGTCCTTGTCATTAAGGCGGTAGCACTTGTACTTGGACTGGCTCTTAGCAATCCCAATCTTCACCTTTTTCACCATAGCATCAAGAAGCTGGGCTTGGCGAATCTGGTCTTCTAAGGTAGGAGAGACTTGAAGGTTGGCGAGGAAACCTTGAGGAACAACTTGCAGATTAAGTTTGCGGAAAGCTTTACAAAGCTCGGGTTGATAAGGCTTGAGAATCAGACTGTTGCAGTAAGCCTTTCTGCTCAAAGCGTCAGCAATCACATTGGCCTTGCCTGGAGTATACTCAATACTCAGATTATACTCTTGAATCATTTCGACCCATCGAGTTTGCCTAAGGTTGAGATTAGGCTGAGTGAAGATGTACTTGAGACTCTTGTGATCAGTGAAAATGTCCACTTTTCTTCCCAATAGAAGATGTCTCCAAGTCAAAAGAGCATGCACAACTGCCGCCAACTCGAGATCATGAGTGGGGTAGTTCTTCTCATTAGGCTTCAACTGGCGAGATGTATAAGCAACAACTTTCTTCTCTTGCATCAATACTGCGCCAAGACCTTGGAGAGAGGCATCACAAAAGACCTCGTACGGCTTGGATTCATCAGGCGGAGTCAGAACTGGAGCAGTGATCAATTTCTCTTTCAAAGTGTTGAAAGCAATATCACACTCCGGAGACCAAACGTACTTGACGTGCTTCTGGAGAAGATTAGAGAGAGGCTTCGTGATCTTAGAAAAGTTTTCAACGAATCTTCGGCAATAGCTTGCGAGACCGAGAAAACTGCGGAGTTGCTTCACGTTCTGAGGAGGTTCCCAATTCACAATTGCAGACACCTTCTCAGGATTCACGGCAATGCCCTTGGCAGAGATGATATGACCAAGATAAAGAACCTCATCAAGCCAAAATTCACACTTGGAGAACTTGGCGTAGAACTAATGTTCTCTAAGCTTATCAAGAACCAAACGCAAGTGCTTGGCATGATCTTCCTTGTTCTTGGAGAAAACCAGAATGTCGTCGAGATAGACCAAAACGAAGTCATTGATGTAGGCGTTGAAGATGAAGTTCATCATGCGAGAGAACGTCGGAGGAGCGTTGGCGAGGCCAAAAGACATGACAGTGTATTCATATGAACCAAAGCTTGTTTTGAATACTGTCTTGGGAATATCTTCTTCACGAATGCGAATCTGGTGATAACCCATACGGAGATCAAGCTTGGAGAATACTTGGGCACCTTTAAGTTGTTCGAACAGCTCATTGATGTTGGGAAGTGGGTATTTGTTCTTGATGGTCTTCTTGTTCACTGGACGGTAATCAACACAAAGTCGGTCCGTTCCATCCTTCTTCTTCACAAAAAGAACACCACAACCCCACGGATAAGAACTAGGCTGGATAAGACCCATTTTCTCTTGCATATCGAGTTGCTTCTTTAGCTCTTTGAACTCTTCATGTCCGAGCTTGTAAGGAAGTTTGCACACAGGTTCCGTGCCAGGCTCAAGTTCAATAACGAATTCAACTGGCCGGTGCGGAGGCATTCCTGGGAGCTCTTCTGGAAAGACGTCTTGATATTCGCAAACGACTGGAATTTGAGAGATGGCATCCAATTCACCCTTCTCATTGAGAGAAAACAGACGGATGGTATTATCCCGAGCGGCAAAGACAATTACATCCTCAGACGAATGAGTTAATTGAATCTGCCTGGCTGCACAATCAAGATGAGCCTTGTGCTTAGAAAGCCAATCCATGCCGAGAATAAGATCAATATCCGAGTTACCAAGAACCATTGGAGAAGCCAGAAACTTGAAATCACCCATCATGATAGAAATATCCAGAATCTCGTGATTAGCAAGCAAACATTTACCCGGAGAGACGACTGCTAACGGTTTATGCATAACTTGGGAAGTCAACTCATGCTTAGATGCAAAAGGTTTCGAGATGAAGCAATGCGATGCACCAGTGTCAAAAAGAACTTTTGCAGGTATATCATTAACAGGAAGGTTACCCATGATCACATCTGACGAGTCCTCTGCCTGAGCTGCATTCATCAAATTGACCTTGGCATGCTTGGGGTTATGCTTGACCACAGCTGTACTTGCCGATCTGACAGGAGGAGGAGGAGGAAGACGCCTCTGGTTGAAACACTTGTTGGCATAGTGACCCTTCTGTTGGCACTTGTTGCACGTGACCTCTGAAAGCGGACGGTGATACGGAGCACTCGATCTTGGAACTTGAGACGAAGTCTTGTTCTGAAAGCTAGGGTTGGGTGGGTGGGAAGAACTACTGCCACCTTTGCTCTTCTGCTGATACGGCTGACGGAACGGAGGAGGAGGAAGCCAAAACTTCTGCTGCTTGGCCACTTGAGTAGAGGAAGAAGGAGTAACATCTCTGACTCGCTTCTTGGAAGAATCACACCTCAACTGAGCAGCCTCTTGCTTCAATGCCATGTTGTAGAACTCATCGTACCTCAAGGGCTCAAAGAGAACAAGAGCGAGCTGGATATCTTCTCTGAGACCACCCTTGAACTGGTATATCATGCTCTTCTCATCAGGTACGTCCTGCTTGGCAAAGCGGGCAAGCTTCTGGAACAACTTGTTGTAGTCATAGACAGACAAAGAGCCTTGCTTCAGATTGCGGAATTCCTCACGCTTGCTTTCAACCACACTCTGCGGAATATAATGAGCTCGGAAATCTCGAAGGAAATCATCCCAAGTGATAACACGTCCACCTCTGGAGTCCTTGTACTGCTGGAACCATTCTGCAGCTTGATCTTTGAGTTGGAAGGAAGCGAACTTGACAAAGTCCTCAAGCCTGACGTTACTGCACTCGAAATGCTTACACAGATCCACAAGCCAATCGTCAGCATCGGTTGCCTCAACACAATTGCTGAAAGTCTTTGGCCCGTTAGCAAGGAACTGGTTGAGTGTAGCAAAGTGACTCTGATTGCTGCCTTGATTCCCATGACTGCCTTGATTGCGCTCTTGGAGAATTTGCATGATCAACTGTGTATTTGCATTGGTTGCGGCCATCACAGCTTGCCATGCCTCTGGAGGAGGTGGAGGTGGTGGCGGATCAGGATTCGGAGTCGTGCGCGTTGGAGGAGCCATCCTGAAGAGGTTGACCACCATTAGCACATTGACAGATAAATATTGAAGCCTAATCCAACGGCATGAAAATTGCAACTTATAGTCTTCACATCCGAACAAAATGAACGAATGCATTCCTCTTGAAATGGTCACATATCCATAAATTGAGAAGCCACATAGAGTTAAGGTAGAGAAATAAATCAACAAGGTACGGATCAAGAACGAATAATCGGTAAGAAATCCCAATCTCAAACCAATATCCGTGGAAGAAGAACTAGAGCTACTAGAATTCCCACCTATGAAACTCCCGAACCTTTCCGGTTATGCAATCAGGTGTTGGGGATACAGGGGAAGCATAATATCTCACCCAAACTAGCAAATCCTACATCCAGCTGTATCCATCCTTCAACACATAACCAAGAAAAAACTTCGGAAACCATCTACCTCAACCTTCGAAAAGCATCCGTTATACAAGTTATGGCGATACTCCCGAACTCCCGCCCCAGTACTGGGTGGCGTCGAGGTTATCTCACCAATGAACTGCATAAAAGAGATTTTCGATGTCGGCGTACTAAACTCAGGTATTCGAGAACTGCAATGATAAAATTATGATGACAACACCTCAGAGCTCAACTCCCCGGGACACTTCCACTAAACCCCTGACAGGAGGCACCAAGACAATGTTCTCATCATAAAACCATCGGAACGATTCCAAGATACCCACATGATCCTAGAAATTTTTTTAGTGAAATTTGAGAAAAGAAGAGTCAAAACTCTATGTCAGGATGCCTTACCAGAGCGATGAGGAGACTGGGAAGTAAAAAGAATTCCTAAGCTCTCCGATATATAATTCCTAAATGACTCAAAACATTTTTCTAGACACAACTCGGCCGCTAATAACGATCAAGCAATGGGGCTCCTAAGGTCGGGGAAGGCTCTGATACCAACTTGTAACACCCTCGATGCGACTATAGCTCCCACGTGTCGAGGCACGACTTAGAGACATAATCGCATTGAAGGCATATGTCGCAAGTTAGGCAATCTTCACAAACATCCCATGTAATGTAATAATAAAAGGGGAGATAACATAGTTGGCTTACACTCGCCACGTCAATCAAGAACATAAATAACATTACATCATCCAAACACTCATGGCCTGACTACGGAGCCAAAATAAAGAGAACCCAACATGCGACAACGGTCCCAATCGCCCCCAACTGGGCACCACTACTGATCATCGGGAAAGGAAACGTAGTATCGTTGAGAGTCTTCGTCGAACTCCCACTTGAGCTCATACGCGTCTCCTGGAGCGGAATCATCGGGCCCTGCATCTGGTGTAATAGTAATCTGTGAGCCACAGGGACTCAGCAATCTCGTACCCTCGCGATCAAGACTATTTAAGCTTATGGGTATGGCAAGGTAAATATATGAGTGGAGCTGCAGCAAGCGACTAGCAAGTATGATGGCTAACTTATTCGCAAAGGAGAGCGAGGAGAGGAGGCAAAGCACGAGCGAGAAACTAAAGAGCAACCTGCGCAAGCATTACTCCAACACCGTGTCCACTTCCCGGACTCCGCCGAGAAGAGGCCATCACGGTAACACACTCGGTTGATTCATTTTAATTAATTAAGGTTCAAGTTATCTACAACCGGACATTAACAAATTCCCATCTGCCCATAATCGCGGGCACGGCTTTCGAAAGTTCAATCCCTGCAGGGGAGTCCCAACTTAGCCCATGACAAGCTCTCACGGTCAACGAAGGAATAGACCTCCTCCCAAGATGTTCCGATCAGACTCGGTATCTCGGTAACTCAAGACACTTCGATAGGTTAAAACAAGACCAACAACACCGCCCGAATGTGCCGACAAATCCCGATAGGAGCTGCACATATCTCTTTCTCAGGGCACACTCAGATTGTCCAAACTTGCGGTAGACCAGCCCAGAGTTGCCCCTCGTAGCCACCGGCGGCTGACAGTTTGGACCAACACTCAGAGGAGCACTGGCCCCGGGGGGGGGGGGTTAAAATAAGATGACCCTTGAGTCTGCAGAACCCAAGGGAAAGAAAAAGGCTAGGTGGAAAACGGTAAAACCAAGGTTGGGCATTGCTGGAAAAGCTTTAATCAAGGAGAACTATCAAGGGGTTCCCATTATAACCCAACCGCGTAAGGAACGCAAAATCCGGGAACATAACACCGATATGACGGAAACTAGGGCGGCAAGAGTGGAACAAAACACTAGGCGAGAGGCCGAGCCTTCCACCCTTTACCAAGTATATAGATGCATTAAGATAACACGGCAATATAATGATATCCCAACAAGTAAATAAAAGATGTTCCAAGAAGGAACGGCCTCCAATCTTCACCTGCAACTAGCAACGCTATAAGAGGGGCTGAGCAAAGCGGTAACATAGCCAATCAACGGTTTGCTAGGACAATGGTGGGTTAGAGGTTTGACATGGCAATTTGGGAGGCTTGCAAGCAAGTGGTAGGCATCGTAGCAATGGCATAGCAAAAGAGCGAGCAAACTAGCATAGCAAAGATAGTAGTGATTTCGAGGGTATGATCATCTTGCCTGCACAGTTGTCAGAGTTGGCTGGATCCTCAAAAGCAAACTCAACGGGCTCCTCGTTAGCGAACTCGTCTCCCAGCTCTACCCAAACAAGACAAACAAGCAACAAGGACACAATCAACCACGTGCAAACTCAAACAACACGATGCAAAGATGATATGCTATGCGGGATGCGATGCGGGATGCAAAAAGCAAGATATGACAGGAAATGCATGAACCTGGCCTCAACATGGAAATCCAAGTGTTCCACTGGAAATATGGGATGAAATCGCTTGAAAACGATATAAAGAACGCCGGAATCGGAGTTACGGTTTGGAAATGGCAAGCGATTCAAAATTGACACCGGTCTGCGATTTATAGCAAGTAGGCATCTAAATGCAACGAAATGAACATGCTACAGCATCCAAACATGACAACAAAATACATGGCAGGGATGCACACAAGATTCTTAACAAAAGTCTAGCACTGAGCTACGGCCAATTCATCCATTAGGAGGTTCAAACAAGCATGGCAAAAACGCAAATGGTAAAACAGATCTCAGACTTAGTGAAATTAACACTTGTCTGGAATTTCAGATCATATAGCCCTCTTCGGAGCAACAAAACAACATGCTACAGGACCTGAACATGACAAAGAAAGACATGGCATGGAGCTACTCAACAAGCTTAACAATAGTCCCTTAGTGACCTTGAGCCAAAAGGGATCACAAAATATACTAACAAGCACACGAACATAGCAAAAAACATAATCAGTTTTCAGACTTAGTGAAAACTGGGACATGCTAAAACATAACTCACGAAGGCATGTTTACGAGCTCGATGCACTCACCACGGTGCAAGTCATGGCAAGACAAGCATACACCCATAAAGAAGGCACAAAATGCTAGCTAGACATGGCAATAACAATGGCATAGCATGCACGGATCAACTACAATAACATCGGCAAAATCGCAAACAAGTTGACGATCTGCCCAGATTCACAACGAAGCAAAAGTAGAGCTCGATTGACTCAAGCTAGGGTGCTCCATAATTGCAAACAAAGACATGTATGGATATAGCACTACAAGATTAACAAAACTCCTTTACTGATCATCCTCAAAAGATGCACGGATCACTAGGAAACAGCATGAACATATGGCATCATGAACTAAATAATCCCAGACTTGGTGAAAACTACTAAGTCCCTGAAAACAGATTTACCGGGTGCCTCACTTTGCAAGCTTGCAAAAGTCACCACACACATCACAAAAATGCATGGGTTGCACCTCTGGAAATATAACAAAATCCTTAACAAAACATCTATAGGACTCATGGGCATATCATCCACACAACAGTCATGGCAAAAATGACAAAAGTATAAGATGAACTAGCAGATCTGACAATTAACTCACGAAGGCCTCTTCTAACAGCATTTCGGGCATCAAGATGAACTCAAATGAAAATGATGGAATGGAATGAAATGATGTACTCATCGAGACAAACATTTTGATATACTATATGTCCAAAACGGAGCTACGGATGCGGAGATATCACAGGTCAAAGTTTGCATAAAAATTAGGGTTCCGGGGGGAAAAGTCAATCGAGGGGATTTTTCAGATCCAGATCCAGCGCGGATGTCGAGGTTCGCCGGAGTCTCGCCGGGATCACTGTAGCAGCAGAGAGGGAGTTCGCCGGAGCGGCTCCGGCCGGTGGAGAACGGCGCGGGGCGGCACGGGGACCGAGGCGGTGGTGGTGGCCGGGCGCCGGGCGGCGGAGCCGGGTGCGCTGGCTCGGGGCGGCGATGGCGTGCGGCGGCGCCGGCCACCGGAGCCGAGGGAGGCGGCGGCGCGGGGCGCGGGGAGCTGGGAGGCGCGGGCGGCGGCGAACGGGCCCGCGGGGGCCCCGCGTGGGCCGGGCGGGCCTCGGGCGGCGGTGGCGAAGCGGTCCCGCCCCGGGGACAGGTGGCAGCGGCTGGTTGGAGGCGGCGGGATCCAGACACGTCCGGCTCGCGCGGACGTTGTCCGACGGCGGCGGAGAGGGATTTTTTTAGGGTTTAGAGAGGGGATCCGCAAATTTTCGAGGGGGTGTGTGTATATATAGGCATAGAGGGAGCTAGGGGAGTCCAAATGAGGTGCGGTTTTCGGCCACGCGATCATGATCGAATGCTCTAGGACATGGAGCAGAGTTTGGTGGGTTTTGGGCCAAATTGGAGGGGTGTTGGGCTGCAACACACACGAGGCCTTTTCGGTCCCTCGGTTAACCGTTGGAGTATCAAACGAAGTCCAAATGATACGAAACTTGACAGGCGGTCTACCGGTAGTAAACCAAGGCCGCTTGGCAAGTCTCGGTCCAATCCGGAAATGTTTAATCCCCACACACGAAAGAAAGCTAGAAATGACCACCGGAGGAGAACGATGCACCGGAATGCAAAACGGACAACGGGAAAAAATGCTCGAATGCATGAGACGAACACGTATGCAAATGCAATGCACATGATGACATGATATGAGATGCATGACAACGACAACAACACACGGAGACAAAAACCCGAACCCGAGGAAATAAATATAACTTAACGCCGGAAACGGGAAAGTTACATCCGGGGTGTTACACACCCCATAGACACACAAGTTGATCATTGATCCCTTAGCCGGGTGCGGTGCCCCCATCCACCATAATCCACCTCGGTCATATCTTCGTAGTGCTTAGGCGAAGCCCTACGCCGGTAGCTTCATCATCACCGTCATCATGTCATCGTTCTGAAGAAGCTCTCCCTCGACACTCAGCTGGATCGAGAGTTCGTGGGACGTCACCAAGCCGAACGTGTGCAGATCGCGAAGGTGCCGTACTTTCGGTACTAGGATCGGTCGATCGTGAAGACATACAACTACATCAACCGCGTTGTCATAACGCTTCCGCTTACGGTCTACGAGGGTACGTGGACAACACTCTTCCCCTCTAATTGCTATGCATCACCATGATAGATCTTGCGTGTGCATAGGAATTTTTTTGAAATTACTGCGTTCCCCAACAGTGGCATCTGAGCCAGCTCTATGCGTAGATGTTATATGCACGAGTAGAACACAAAGGAGTTGTGGGCGTGGGTATATACATATTGCTTGCCGTCACTAGTTGTTTCTTGATTCGGTGGTATTGTTGGATGAAGCGGCCCAGACCAACATTACGCGTACGCTTACGCGAGACTGGTTCTACTGACGTGCTTCGCACATAGGTGGCTGGTGGGTGTCAGTTTCTCCAACTTTAGTTGAATCGGATTCAATAAAATGGTTCTTTCTAAAGATCAAAAAGAAATCACTATACCGCGTTGTGGTTTTTGATGCGTAGGTAAGAACGGTTTTTGCTAAGCCCGTAGCACCCACGTAAAACTTGCAACAACAAACTAGAGGACGTCTAACTTGTTTTTGCAGGGCATGTTGTGATGTGATATGGTCAAGACGTGATGAGATATAAATTATTGTATGCTCATGTTTTGTTAAAGTTATCGGCAACTAGCAGGAGCCATATGGTTGTCTCTTTATTGCATAAGATGCAAGCGCTATATAATTGCTTTACTCTATAGCTATGCGATAGCAATAGTTGCAAAAGCAATAGTTGGCGAGACAACCATGTGATGACACATTGATAGAGATCAAGATGATGGAGATCATGGTGTCATGCCGGTGACGATGGAGATCATGACGGTACTTTGGAGATGGATATCAAAGGCACAAGTTGATGATGGCCATATCATGTCACATATTTTCATTGCATGTGATGTTTATCTTTTATACATCTTATTTTGCTTAGTACGATAGTAGCATTATATAAATGATCCCTCTCTAAATTTCAAGGTATAAGTGTTCTCCCTAAGTATGCACTGTTGCGACAGTTCGTCGTGCCGAGACACCACATGATGATCGGGTGTGATAAGCTCTACGTTCACATACAATGGGTGTAAGCCAGTTTTTGCACATGCATAATACTCGGGTTAAACTTGACGAGCCTAGCATATGAAGATATGGCCTCGGAACACTGACACCGAAAGGTCGAGCGTGAATCATATAGTAGATATGATCAACATAGTGATGTTCACCATTGAAAACTACTCCATCTCACGTGATGATCGGACATGGTTTAGATGACATGGATCACATGATCACTTAGATGATTAGAGGGATGTCTATCTAAGTGGTATTTCTTAAGTAATATGATTAATAGAACTTTAATTTATCATGAACATAGTCCTGATAGTATTTGCATAACTATGTTGTAGATCAATAGCTCGCGATGTAGCTCCCCATTTATTTTGATACGTTCCTAGAGAAAAACTATGTTAAAAGATGATAGTAGCAATGATGAGGACTAGGTCCGTGATCTGAGGATTATCCTCATTGTTGCACAGAAGAATTATGTTGTTGATGCACCGCTAGGTGACAGACCTATTGCAGGAGCAGATGCAGATGTTATGAACGTTTGACAAGCTCGGTATGATGACTACTTGATAGTTTAGTGCACCATGCTTTACGGCTTAGAACGGGACTTCAAAAATGTTTTGAATACCACGGAGCATATAAGATGTTCCAAGAGTTGAAATTGGTATCTCATACTCATGCCCGTGTCAAGAGGTATGAGACCTCTGACAGTACTTTGCCTACAAGATGGAGGAGAATAACTCAACGAGTGATCATGTGCTCAGAATGTCTGAGTACTACAATCACTTGAATCAAGTGGGAGTTAATCTTCCCGATAAGATAGCGATTGGCAGAGTTATCTAGTCACTATCACCAAGTTACTAGAACTTCATGATGAACTATAATATGCAAGGGATAAATGAAACAATTCCCAAAGCTCTTCGCGATGCTGAAATCGGCAAAGGTAGAAATCAAGAAAAAGCATCAAGTGTTGATGGTTGACAAGACCACTAGTTTCAAGTAAAAGGGCAAGGGAAAGAAAGGGAACTTCAAGAAGAATGGCAAGCAAGTTATCACTCCCATGAAGAAGCCCAAAGCTAGACCCAAGACTGAAACTGAGTGCTTCTACTGCAAAGGACATGGTCAGTGGAAGTGGAACTGCCCTAGATACTTGGCGAATAAGAAGGATGGCAAAGTGAACAAAGGTATATTTGATATACATGTTATTGATGTGTACTTTACTAGTGTTTATAGCAAACCCCTCAGTATTTGATACTAGTTCAGTTGCTAAGAGTAGTAACTCGAAACGGGAGTTGCAAAATAAACAAAGACTAGTTGAGGACGAGGTGACGATATGTGTTGGAAATGATTCCAAGGTTGATAAGATCACCATCGCACACTCCCTTTACCTTCGGGATTAGTGTTGAACCTAAAATAAATGTTATTTGGTGTTTGCGTTGAGCATAATATGATTGGATCATGTTTTTTGCAATACAGATATTCATTTAAGTCAAACAATAATTGTTATTCTGTTTACATGAATAAAACCTTCTATGGTCATACACCCAAGGTGAATGGTTTATTGAATCTCGATCGTAGTGATACACATATTCATAATATTGAAGCCAAAATATGCAAAGTTAATAATGATAGGGAAACCTATTTGTGGGACTACCGTTTAGGTTATATTGGTGTAAAGCACATGAAGGAACTCCATGCTGATGGAATTTTGGAATCACTTGATTATGAATCACTTGATGCTTGCGAACCATGCCTCGTGGGCAAGATGACTAAGACTCCGTTCTCTGGAAGAATGGGGCAACCGACTTATTGGAAATAATACATGCTGATGTATGTGATCCGGTAAGTGTTGAGGCTCACGGCGGGTATCATTATTTTCTGACCTTCACTGATGATTTGAGCAGATATGGGTATATCTACTTAATGAAACATAAGTCTAAAACATTTGAAAAGTTCAAATAATTTCAGAGTGAAGTGGAAAATCATCGTAACAAGAAAATAAAGTTTCTACGATTTGATCGTGAAGGCGAATATTTAAGTTACGAGTTTGGTTTTCATTTGAAACAATGTGGAATAGTTTTGCAACTCACGCCTCCTAGAACACCACAGCATAATGGTGTGTCCGAACGTTGTAATCGTACTTTATTGGATATGGTGCAATCTATGATGTCTCTTACCAATTTACCACTATCGTTTTGGGGTTATCATTAGAGACAGCTGCATTCACGTTAAATAGGGCACCATCTAAATCCATTGAGATGACACCGTATGAACTATGGTTTGGCAAGAAACCAAAGCTGTCATTTCTTAAAGTTTGAGGTTATGATGCTTATGTGAAAAAGTTTCAAACTGATAAGCTCGAACCCAAATCGGAGTAGTGCGTCTGCATAGGATACCCAAAAGAAACTATTGGGTACACCTTCTATCATAGATCCGAAGGCAAGATATTTTCTTATTAAGAATGGATCCTTTCTAGAGAAGAAGTTTCTCTCGAAAGAAGTGAGTGGGAGTAAAGTAGAACTTGATGTGGTAATTGTACCTTCTCCCGAATTGGAAAGTAGTTCATCACAGAAATCAGTTCGAGTGATTCCTACACCAATTTGTGAGGAAGCTAATGATGATGATCATGAAACTTCAGATCAAGTTACTACCAAACCTCGTAGGTCAACCAGAGTACGGTCTGCACCAGAGTGGTATGGTAATCCTGTTCTGGAAGTCATGTTACTAGACCATGACGAACCTACGAGCTATGAGGAAGCGATGATGAGCCCAGATTCCGCAAAATGTCTTGAGGCCATGAAATCTGAGATCGGATCATTGTATGAGAACAAAGTATGGACTTTGATTGACTTTCCCGATGATCGGTGAGTCAATGAGAATAAATGGATCTTCAAGAGGAAGATGCACCTTGATATTAGTGTTACTATCTACAAAGCTCGAATTGTCGCAAAATGTTTTCGACAAGATCAAGGTGTTGACTATGATGAGATTTTCTCACTCGTATCGATGCTTAAAAGTCTGTCCGAATCATGTTAGCAGTTGCCGCATTTTATGAAATCTGGCAAATGGATGTCAAAAATGCATTCCTTAATGGATTTCTTAAAGAAGAGTTGTATATGATGCAACTAGAAGGTTTTGTCAATCCTAAAGGTGCTAATAAAGTGAGCAAGCTCCAGCAATCCATATATGGACTGGTGCAAGCATCTCGGAGTTGGAATATATGCTTTGATAAAGTGATCAAAGCATTTGGTTTTATACATACTTGCGCTGAAGCCTGTATTTACAAGAAAGTGAGTGAGAGCACTACGAAATTTCTGATAAGTATATGTGAATGACACATTGTTGATCGGAAATAATGTAGAATTTTCTAGAAAGCATAAAGGAATGTTTGAAAGGAGTTTTTCAAAGAAAGACCTCGGTGAAGCTACTTACATATTGAGCATCAAGATCTATAGAGATAGATCAAGACGCTTGATATATTTTCAATGAGTACATACCTTGACAATATTTTGAAGTAGTTCAAAATGGAACAATCAAAGAAGGAGTTCCTGCCTGTGTTGCAAGGTGTAAAGTTGAGTAAAGACTCAAAACCCGACAACGGCAGAAAAAAGAAAGAGAATGAAAAGTCATTCCCGATGCCTCAGTCATAGGTTCTACAAAAGTATGCTATACTATGTACCAGACCTATTGTGCACCTGACCATAAGTTTGGCAAGAGGGTACAATAGTGATCCAGGAGTGGATCACTGGACAGCGGTCAAAAATATCCTTAGCGGAATAAGGAAATGTTTCTCGGTTATGGAGGTGACAAAGAGTTCATCGTAAAGAGTTACGTCGATGCAAGCTTTAACACCGATCTGGATGACTCTAAGTCTTGATCTAGATACATATTGAAAGTGGGAGCAATTAGTTAGAGTAGCTCCGTGCAAAGCATTGTGGACATATTGCAAAATACATACGACTCTGAATGTGGCAGACTCGTTGACTAAATTTCTCTCACAAGAAAAACATGATCACTCTTTGGGTGTTAATCACATAGCGATCTGAACTAGATTATTGAATCTAATAAACCCTTTGGGTGTTAGTCACATGGAGATGTGAACTAATAACATAAAGATGTGAACTATTGGTGTTAAATCACATGACGATGTGAACTAGATTATTGACTCTAGTGCAAGTGGGAGACTGACGGAAATATGCCCTAGAGGCAATAATAAAGTTGTTATTTATATTTCCTTATATCATGATAAATGTTTATTATTCATTCTAGAATTGTATTAACCGGAAACATAGTACATGTGTGAATACATAGACAAATTGAGTGTCACTAGTTTGCCTCTACTTGACAAGCTCGTTGAATCAATGATGGTTATGTTTCCTAACCATAGATTGTCATTTGATTAACGGTATCACATCATTAGAGAATGATGTGATTTACTTGACCCATCCGTTAGCTTGGCACGATGATCGTTTAGTTCATTGCGATTTCTTTCTCCATAACTTATACATGTTCCTATGACTATGATATCATGCAACTCCCGAATACCGGAAGAACACTTTGTGTGCTACCAAATGTCACAACGTAACTGGGTGATTATAAAGGTGCTCTACAGGTGTCTCCGATGGTGTTTGTTGAGTTGGCATAGATCGAGATTAGGATTTGTCACTCCGATTGTCGGAGAGGTATCTCTAGGCCCTCTCGGTAATGGACATCAATATAAGCCTTGCAAGCAACGTAGCCAATGAGTTAGTTACGAGATGTAGCATTACAGAACGAGTAAAGAGACTTGCTGGTAACAAGATTGAACTAGGTATTGAGATACCGACGATCGAATCTCGGGCAAGTAACATACCGATGACAAAGGGAACAACGTATGTTGTTATGCGGTTTGACTGATAAAGATCTTCGTAGAATATGTAGGAACCAATATGAGCATCCAGGTTCCGCTATTGGTTATTGACCGGAGACGTGTCTCGGTCATGTCTACATAGTTCTCGAACCGGTAGGGTCCGCACGCTTAACATTCGGTGATGATCGGTATTATGAGTTTATGTGTTTTGATGAACCCAAGGTTGTTCAGAGTCCCGGATGTGATCACTGGCAAGACGAGGAGTCTCAAAATGGTCGAGACATAAAGATCAATATATTGGAAACCTATGTTTGGACATCAGAAAGGTTCTGAGTGAGTTCGGACATATACCGGAGTACTGGGGGAGTTACCGGAACCCCCCGGGGAGTATATGGGCCCTAATGGCACTACTAGGAAAAGGGCTATAGCTAATATGGACATTAATGGCACACCATGTATGTGGTGCGCCACTGCTATATAGCAGTGGCGCACCAGATACAGGTGCACCATTACTGTCCTCATTACTAATGGCGCACCACACACACGGTGCGCCATTACTAACAATTTTTTTATTTTTCCAAAACTATTAATGGCGCACCAAGGCACAGTGCGCCATTACTAGTTTTAACTAGTAATGGTGCACCACACACCCTGTGCGCCACTACTAACAATTTTTTTTACTTTTTTTCAAAACTAGTAATGGCGCACCAGGCTATAGTGCGCCATTACTAGTTCAAACTAGTAATGGCGCACCACAACCACGGTGCGCCACTACTAACATTTTTTTTGCAAAACTAGTAATGGCGCACCACATAACAGGTGCGCCATTAGTAACCAGGTTTACTAATGGCGCATTATTAGGTGGTGGTCCATTGGTAACCTGAGAGCAGCTAGATATTTTGGACAGCCACCTACCACACTCACTTTCCCCACTTCATTCTCTCCACCTCCTCCTCCAAGCTTGTATCGGCTTCCTCCTCCTCCTCACCTCATTTGCACCATAGATTCGCCCAAATTAAGTGGTTAAATTACCTTTTTTGATAGGTAAGTAAGGGGAAAGCTTTCTCTATGTTGTAGATCTAGTTTTTTCTCCCTCCAACAACGTGCACATGCACTTTTTATGGCCTAGATCTACGTATGTTTGTGGTGTTGCATATGTTTGTGTTTGCAGGTACCGGTATTTGAAATGCGATAGTTGCCAATATTGTGCCGGAATGTTGATTCATTTCCGTTTCGGCGAGAATTTGGCACTATGCATTCTTTTTGGTCCTATTTTTAGGCAAAGTCATGCCAATTTTTTTCTTGGTTCTAAAATATCGTTTTGCTCTACCCCGCAGGCGACCATGGTCCGCACGATGACCGAAGGCATCATGAATAGGTTTTTGAGCTCCGTGAAGGCACATATGCTTCAAAAGAACGAAATGGAGATAAGATGTCCGTGTCAAATATGCAAGCTGAAGAGCCTTATTACGGACCCGGATTCCGGACAGGTACGGGACCACCTACTCTTGCGTGGTTTCATGGATGGCTATCAGTGGCAAGGTGATGAAGATGACTATGAATTCATCCATGGGGGTCGGGCAAGAAATGAGGAAGGGCAGCAAGACAACCACCGCGGCGAGGGTGGGCGAGAAGACGAAGAATCTCCAGGACATGATCACGACGGTGATGTAGTACATAGTCATCATGTAGAAGATGCCGTACATGATGATGAGGAAGATCAAGATGAAGGGAATGATCATGAAGATGAAGATGCTGGAGCAGACAACGATGGACCATCGATGGGCTGGGTGCAGGACCCTCATATTCAAGAGCTGCTTCTCAAGCAGATGGATAACGCAAGAGCTGCAGCCTGAGAGAAATCCAAGCTGGATCAACTGGAGATAGACGCGGTTACTCCATTGTATTAATGATGCAGGCCCGAGGATACCCGCCTGAAAGTAACGCTCATGGCTCTGGAGATGAAGGTAAAACACAAAATGACCGAAGCATGCTTTGACGAGAACATGTCACTCTGGCACGAACGTCTTCCCAAGGGGAACAAGTGCCCGACCAGTTTTGAGGAGGCGAAGAAAATCGTGTGTCCTCTGGATTTACCGCACGTGAAATACCATGTGTGCATGAACAATTGCATCATTTATCGGGACGAGCACGCGGAGTCTACCATATGTCCGGTGTGCGGTGTCACTCGATACAAGAAGAGGAAGAAAGCTCCTCGAAAAGTGGTGTGGTACTTTCTGATCACTCCTTGTCTCCAGCGGTATTTCGCGGACCCTAAGCTAGCAAAGCTCCTACGTTGGCACGCGGATAGGGAGGTGAAGAAGCGAGAAGATGACGGAAATGATCCGAAGATAAATAAAAAAGACAAGATGCTGAGTCACCCTAAGGATGCGAGCCAGTGGCAAGCGTTGAACTTCGAACAGCCAGAATTTGGGGACGATCCAAGGAACATCATGCTGGGCACGAGCACCGATGGAGTCAATCCGTTTGGCAACCAGAGAAGCACACATAGCACCTGGCCTGTGTTTGATACAACCTTCCCCATGGTTGTGCATGAAGAGGAAGTACATACACATGAGTATGCTAATTGAAGGGCTGAAACAACCAGGGAATGACATCAATCTGTATCTGGGGCTGCTGAAAGAGGATCTAGACACGCTATGGAAAATGCCAGCCAATACGTGGGACGCCGCAGAGAAAGAATATTTCCCTATGAGAGCCGCACTACTCACGACGGTGCACGACTATCTCAGTTACGGATATGTCACGGGGCAGGTGGTCCACTGATTTTCTGGATGCATCAGGTGCATGGATGACACAACGTATCGCTAGCTAGATAGAGATCTCGGGTCTTCGAAAACCGTGTTCATGGGACATTGAAGGTGGCTTCGCGACGATGACTCATGGAGAAAACGCAAGGATCTGTTCGATGGTGAAACCGAACCACGAAGACGCCCGTGTACGAGGAGCGGCGAGGAAATAGACGAGTTGTTGAAAAATTGGAAAGATTGCCCACTGCCGGGAAAGAAGCAAAAGGCACCAGAGCCGGGAAATAAGCGAAAGGCACCAGAGCCGCTGCTGAAGGTATGGAAAACGAGGTCTTTTTTCAGGGACTTGCCGTACTGGAAGATCCTCCATGTGCCTCACAGCCTTGATGTCATGCATATCACGAAGAACGTGTGCGAGAGTCTGCTTGGTACCCTCCTCAACATGCCAGAGAGGACCAAAGATGGGCCGAAAGGAAGGGCAAACTTGAAATCAATGGGCATCAGGGAGGAGCTTCACGCTAATGATGATGATGATGAGGCGAAGCAGGACACGGAAAGTCATCGCAAAGGCAAAAAGGCCAAGAAGATCGGAAATGACTACCCTCCCGCGTGCTTCACTCTAAGTCAGGAGGAGATCGAGCAGTTTTTCACCTGCCTCGTAGGAGTAAAACTTCCTTATGGTTACGTGGGGAAGATAAGCAGATACCTAGACTCAGTGAAGCAGAAGTTCAGTGGGATGAAGTCTCATGACTGTCACGTGCTGATGATGCAGATACTTCCAGTTGCAATCCGTGGGATCATGGACGCGCACGTCCGTGAAATGCTATTTGGCCTATGCAAATTTTTCGACGTCATCTCTCGGAAGTCGGTTAGCGTGAGGCAACTCAAAAGGCTACATGAAGAGATCATGGTGATACTATGCGAGCTTGAGATGCACTTCTCGCCCGCATTCTTCGATGTTATGGTGCATCTGCTGGTCCATATCGTGGAGGATATCATCCAACTCGGGCCGACGTTCCTGCACAGCATGATGCCATTCGAAAGGATGAATGGTGTCATCAAAGGATACGTTCGCAACATGTCACATCTAGAGGGAAGCATAGCCAGGGGCTTTCTGACCGAAGAGTGCATCTCCTACTACACGAATTATCTAGGCATCGAGAACCCCGTTGGTCTGCCCGTCAACATGCACCTTGGCAGGCTCGCTAGATGGGGTCACCACGATGGTCGCCGCGAAATGCATGTCGACTTCGAGGGTCGACTCGCCGACTTTGAAAGAGCAAACCTAGTCGCGCTACAACACATAGACGTGGCCGATCCTTGGGTGGTACAGCACAAAACCTTTATTGAGAAGACGTACAATAACCGAGGCCAACAGAGGACGGACGGAGATATAATCAAAGAGCACAACTCAATTTTCACACGTTGGTTCAAGGAGAAGCTTCTGTCATACCCTTTACATGAGGATTCTTCTGCGGAAGAAAAACTCATATTCGCCTTGTCATAGGGCGCCGAGCACAACCTGATGACCTATGAGGCATACGATATCAACGGCTACACATTCTACACCGAGGGAAAGGACATGATGAGCGATGGTTATCAGAACTCTGGGGTAACGATGGAATCCTACACCGGTAACGACAAGGACAAATACTACAGAATGATCAAGGAGATCTGGGAGCTGAGCTATGCTGGAGAGAAGGTCCCGATGTTCCATGTCAGATGGGCGAAGAGCGTCCTAAAAGAAGACCGGTATTTCACCACCATGGTAATACCTGAAGCCAAATCCAAGACCGCGGGCGCAAACGTCACCGTGAAAAATGAGCCATGGGTACTGGCTTCCCAAGTGGACCAATGCTTCTTCATTATAGACCCGTCAAAGCCCAGTCGTGTTGTCGTGAGGAGAGGCAAAAGGAAGATCATCAGAATGGATGGAGTCGCCAATGAGCAAGACTTTGACAAGTACGACGACCCGAAGATGGAACATGACGACGATGATGAAGTGCCATACACCACAAGAAGAAGCAGGACCACCCTACCTAAAGGACGTCCGTTCAATAGAAGAACTCCATTTGCGAAAAAGAAGGGCAAGAAGATTGTGAAAAGATAGCTAGCTAAGATCGATTGTATTTAAATCGTAGTCTTCATTTCTCGATTGTATTTCGACATATTGAAATGATATTTCTTTTGTTCTAGCCCTCATGAATATTTATTTATGTTTATTATGGTATTGAATTTCTAACTCACAAAAGTATTGAATTTGTTAATATTTTTGAACTCATGAATATTTTTAAATTTCATAGGCACTTTTTGAATTCATGAATATTTTTTCAAATTTGATGATATTTTTTTGATATTCATAAATGGTTTACCAATTCACAAATGAATGCAACTAAACTCCAAAAAAAATATTGATGACATTTTAAAATAACAAATTTGATGATATTTTTTCATATTCATAAAAATTTTGAAATAACAAATTTGATGATATTTTTTCACATTCATAAATGTTTTCAAATTTGATTGTCATTTTCTAAAAAATTATTAGATGCAACTAAAAATAATAATAATAAAAGTTACTAATGGCGCACCAGTAGAAGGTGCGCCATTGCTATCAATGTACTTATGGCGCACCCCTAGGAGGTGCGCCATTGGTATACCTATTTTTATGATATTTTTTCAAATATTTTCAAATAACAAATTTGATGATATTTTTTCATATTCATAAATATTTTCAAATAAAAAATTTGATGATATTTTTTCACATTCATAAATGTTTTCAAATTTGATCGTCATTTTGTAAAAAATTATTAGACTCAACTAAAAATAAAAATAAAAAAGTTACTTGTGGCGCACCCCTTGGTGGTGCGCCATTGCAATGGATGTACTTATGGCACACCCCTAGAAGGTGCGCCATTGCTAACCTTCCCCCCTCTATCCCTTTCCCCCTCGCCCCCCGGGCCATATCCCCCTCCATTCCCCCCTCGCCAGATCCCCTCGCCGCCGCCGACCCCCAGCACCCTCCCCCGCTCCACCGCCGCCGACGTCCCCCGCACCCTCCCCTGCTCTACCGCCGCCGACGACCCCCCGCATCCTCCCCTGTCTCCTCGCTCGGTTCACCCGAACAGAATCGGCCGAGCGCACCACCCACCCCCTCCCTCCCCCCGAGCGCCGCCTCCTCCTCGAGCCCACCACCGGAGCCCTTCCCAAGCGAGACCTAGGGTTCAAGCCGCCCCTGCCGGCCCTCCGCCGTGGCGCGCCCAGACGGCCGAACCCTCCGTGGCCCCCGCCACCCTGAGCATGGCCGCCGCGCGTCACCGCGGCCACCGACCGCCTCGTGCTCCGTCGTCGTGCCTAGGAGCTGCACCAAGCTCCGCTACGCCGTCTTCGAGGATCCTCCCCGTCGTGGGTCTTGTCGCCCCCACTTGCCAAGGTGCGGCTCCCCCCTTTCTCCTTCCTCCCGAAAGCAAAGAACCCAAGAACTCATTGTTCCACCCGCTCACCCATCCAAATGTGCATCCAAGAACTGGCAGTTCATCACTTGGGAGAAAATCCCCCAGTTTTTGGTAAAATGGCAGCTCTGTCTGATTGTTCATGTATCATACTCTGTTAGGGTTCAGTACTTTAGTTTCATCATTGACAGTGTAGGGTTCATAGGGTGGGCTGGTTGGTTGGTTGATCTGTGTAGACTAGCACCTAGTGGTAGTGTATGTTTATCTGTCTTAATCGTCTTGTGGGATTGACATCTGAATCCTGTCTCCGCTTCTCGCCCCCACTCGCAAGCAGAGACTCCTGACAGTCGGTGAGTCGTCGGTTACATGTTGACACAATTCCTCAACCATTTGTTCAAGCAATGCAGGTTCTTTTTCCTTACAGAACAAAAAAGAACTGGATTAGGTTATTGGCAAGTTGAATTGTGCAAGGAATAATAGTGAAATATACGTGTGTGAGTTGTTGTATCTGTAAACCACAGTAAAAATGATGAACATATTTGCCAACAATACTACAACAAATTTACAGCATACATACCGCAACAAATATTATTTAAACACATTTTAGTGACTAGGGCGCCGCCGACGTTCCATGCACTCTCCTGTACTTCGTGAACGGTGAGTTGATCGATGTCGCCAAGGCCAGAATCATTCAAACGAGCAACCGCCTTTTCCACAGTAATCCGATGGCACCCAACGTGTATAGGGTTCAACTGGTTTGGGTGTTGCAGGGCTGCGACGACTTGTTACCTCCGTATCGATCCCCTGGGGCCGACGAATATGATGTGATGACGCTCAGCGCCTGCATAGGCTGGTCCATGCTTTGGCTGAAGAGCCAGATTTGTTTGGGGGCGGGGGAGACCACCCCACAGACAACACCGCTAGTCGTGTCGGCGCCAAGCCATGGCAAGACCGCCGCAATGCTACCGGACGACGGCGGCGAACATATGGCTGATCTGGACATGCATATGGCACAAGATCCAGACGACGACGACGGTACATTTACCAGGGTTGATAAGTACTTCAACGAACATGGGTACGATGATGAATTCTTGGAGCCTCCTTCTCAAGAACCCAACCCTGCAAAAGATGATCGCGATCTAGCTGGTACCGCGGAGAAACCCAATTGCAACAGGCGTCGTCTAGCGTTTATTTTTCAGGAGACGCCTCCAGCTGCCGCCTTCACCGAGCCTCAGATAGTCGAGGTGCAAAATATTATCTGCCCCAACACACTCAAGAAGGCTGTCTCTGAGCAGAACTCGATCCCTTTACAGCAGAAGAAGAAGGGATGGAAAAGAAAGAATAACAAGGGTGCGAGCCTGCCGGCACCGAGTACGATCTGTGCTCAGGACGGGCCACCGATATCTATGGATATCTCGAGGAGGGTGCATGTGGCGGGTAGGCCGATGCTACCGACTAATCTGCTCAATGCTTCAACCGGTGCTATGCGGAGTCTGCATGACAGTGTTCTTTCTTTGGAGAAGCGGCGTCTCTCCGAGAATGATGTGGCATACCTGGTTTTCATGGCCAAGGTGCCAGAGGGCAAGGCCTTTGTCGATAGCGCCATCGGGGGTATGATCGTCCTGCGGTTTGATGACATCTTGTCTATGTTTAACATTCATCCACTGCACTACACCTTCGTTCGGCTATTTTCGCTGAGTATGGAGATGCAGATCATTAGAGACAAGACCCTAGACATCGTGATAGTCGACCCATTCTACATGCGTGCCAAGATCTTGGGAAGCGCTGGGGACCGGCTAGTCGCAAGTTCATACCTTGAAGGCGTCATTCTGGCGAACCCAGATAAGGATAACTTCCTCGTGCCTTACTTTCCTGAGTAAGTCATCCCTTCACCGCCCCATAACATATGATTTCTTAGATTTTGATCGTTCTTTCTTTTAACATTCCGTGTTTCGTGCAGTGACACACGTTGCACACTCAGCCTCTTCAGCCCGAACTATTTCATGGCCACGTATTTCAACTTGGACCATTAGTCGAATAAAGACTACACAAATATCAAGAAAGTTCTTGATGATGTTCTCCCTGGCTACGCCAAATCTGGAGGCACCTTCAGGAGGCCAATTCTTAGGTACGGCAAGCACGTGTTCACCCACGTAAGAACGTTCCCCTGCGTCAAGCAGCCGTCTGGCGGTCAGAAGGATGCCTACTACACCCTCCATCACATGCGGTCGATCGTACGGGACCATAATCAACTTCTGCTACCAAATAGTCTCAAAGATTGGGCCGCACGCTTGTCGGCAATCCAAGATGCGGACCTCAGACAAGAATTCTTTCGCATCCAGTCGAAGTTTGCGGAAATCATCCATCAAGATGTCCTTCGTACCTCGGGGCAGTTCTACCTCAGATATCAACCGTCCAACAGTGAAATAGAACCAACGCTACAAATGCAGGCTAACAACGATCGCGATTTCATGACCATCACGAAAGACAACGGCTTCATCCATGCTCCGGTCCTTGAGTCAAGTCGAAAGTAGTGATGCTATGTAGTTCTTAAATATCGATTAGCTCATGTTGTAATTAAACTTTAATGAACTTGTATGTCTCTTTGGTTTGGATAGTCGTTCAACTTATATGTAATCAATGCTATTTATTAGTAGGACCATGAATTGAGCTATTAATGTGTTGCATTTCTCTTCCGATCCTTTTGTTGCATTCTTATATATTGCTTATGTATTGTCTGTGAATTGCTACTAACATTTTGTTTGTCTAGTGCATAGAGATGTCATCGTATGTCGTGTACAAGGGTAAGGTTCCCGGAGTCTATGACTGGGAGGAGTGTCGAAGACAGGTTCACCGTTTCAGCAGTAACAGTTACAAAGGGTACACCACTAGGGCGGAGGCGGAAGCTAGATACCCGTGCTATCTAGCGGGAGAGAGGAGGGAGAGGAGGAGGAACCAGATGAAGACCAGTTTCATCGCGATGATGCTCATCGTGATGACCGCAGCTCTCTTCTATGTGATGGTAGTTTAGATGATCGATATCGACTTGTAATGTGAAGACAAACTCGCTACTCGCGGTCTCGAGACTTGTAATGTTCTAACTTTGTTCGGTCTTTTGAATTCAGAGACTAATATGATGAATTGTATTCGGAGACTAATCTTCTATTTGTATTCGATAAATCTGTTGTTTATATGTTGTGTTGTCTATATTCTGTGCAGTAATATATTTTTTAACCTGTGCAAATATCAGAAAAGAGAAAAATTCCTAATATTCATACTAGTGGCGCACCATACTGCACTTTAATGGCGCATTGCAATAAACATACTAGTGGCGCATTACCTAGAAGTGCGCCATTAGTAACCCAGAGCACAAGGTAAATATGGCCCCCTGGGAGGCATAGTAATGGCATAGCAGGAGACATATTAATGGCGCACTGCCAGGTGCGCCACTATTATCTTGGACACTAATGGCGCACCAGGGGTGCGCCATTAGTACTTGTTACTAGTGGCGTGTTAATAGTGGCGCACCTATAGTGCTCCATTAATGGCCAAAACAGGTGCGTCACTAATTAGCCTTTTCCTAGTAGTGTGGGCTTTAGTGGAGAGAGAGAGAGGCAGCCAGGGCAGGCCGCGCGCCCCCTCCCCCTTTGGTCCGAATTGGACTAGGAAGGGGGGCGGTTCCCCCCTTTCCTTCGTCCCTCTCTCCCCCTTCCTTCTCTCCTAGTCCAACTAGGGAAGGAGGGGGAATCCTACTCCCAGAGGAAGTAGGACTCCTCCAGGGTGCGCCATAGAGGGCCAGCCCTCCCCCCTCCTCCACTCCTTTATATACGGGGGAGCGGGGCACCCCATAGACACACAAGTTGGTCATTAATCCCTTAGCAGTGTGGGTGCCCCCTCCACCATAATCCACCTCGGTCATATCGTCGTAGTGCTTAGGCGAAGCCCTGCGCCGGTAGCTTCATCATCACCGTCATCACGCCGTCGTGCTGACGAAGCTCTCCCTCGACACTTAGCTGGATCGAGAGTTCGCGGGACGTCACCGAGCCGAACGTGTGCAGATCGCGGAGGTGTCGTACTTTCGATACTAGGATCGGTCGATCGTGAAGACATACGACTAAATCAACCGCATTGTCATAACGCTTCCGCTTACGGTCTACGAGGGTACGTGGTCAACACTCTTCCCCTCTCATTACTATGCATCACCATGATAGATCTTGCATGTGCGTAGGATTTTTTTTTGAAATTACAGTGTTCCCCAACACTAAGGAGGCAAGCGTAGGCGCGGAGTCCCAAGGAATCAAGCAAATGTTTCCATTCCGGTGCAACAAGACCAAGACCGCCAGGGCAGCAGGACGGAGGTCATCGCCGAGCCCACCACAGCGTCACCACCAGAGGCTTTTTGCAGGCGAAGACTACTTTTGTCAGGATAACATGTACTAGTTGTCTCCCTCCAAAATTGGCCATTATGGGATCCCTTCCCACCTTCATTTGGGAAGAAGACCAAGGCCACTATAAATAGGACCTAGCCACCACCATAGAGAAGGGACGGATTATTCAGATCATCCTCACACCCACCAGCTCATCAAGCACAAGAACACCTATCCTCCTGAGGTTGTTCTCAACAGTACTAGTTCATCCTCAGCCCCTCGAGGCCAATCCACCACAAAGCAGGAGTAGGGTTTTACACTGCAAGGTGGCTTGGACCTGGGTAAACTGCTCCGTCTCTTGTCCATTCGGTTCGTTGAGATAGGCTGTGGGATTAGAGAGCAGGCAGACTCAGGAGGACGAGTTCTTTGCACACCCCCTAGAGTTCGAACCTCTCAAGGGTCTGCGGAACCCAAGATCCGACACTAGCACCCAGCCACCCACCGCCCGCCCCCCGCAAAAAAGAACGATGCTTCCATGTTTCAGACTGAAATATCTGGCGGCCCCAATTCCAGCCTTGCAAAATCTCCCTTCTCCATCGTCCCCTTCCGCGCCCAAAGCACTAAAATCCCTAATTCGCCGCAAACCCAAGCAACTTTCGGATCGCCCCTCGTCTCGTCTCTTTTCCCACCTCTGTGTCGGACGACGACGACGAAGACGACAGTTGCGCTTCACCACCACACCTGAGCTACCTCATCTACGCCCTCGTCCACCACACCGGGTGGTCCCCCGACAATGTTGGCCACCGCAACCGACGTGCCTCACAAACACCGACTTCTACCGCATCAGGTGTGCTTCACCGACGCTGTCTCGCACCTCATCGGGACTACTTCACCGAGCACATCATCGCACCTCCGCCCCCCGAGGACGTTGGGGCTTCACCAACGGTCTCGTCCACCGCATCGTAGCGCTCCACCCTCAATGACCAGACAACGCCAGCGCATCACCCTCAATGACTATGAAGTGACCCGCACTCTAGCTAGGCGAGCATGCCCAAACGCCAGCCCAAACTAGGTACCCACATATCACTCCCTTGTGCACTATTCCAAAGATGTTTCGATATCCTTTCACTCCTCTCTTATCATACACACCTATGCAACTCTGACTTTAACTCTTATTGCTTCTAAACATATCATCTGAAACAAGCAAAACCTTTTTTAGTGAAGCATGACGGTGCTACGGGATCTGGTACACATCCTGCATAGCGGTATAACCATGTAAGTACCTATCCTCCGGTACAACAAGATCGATTGCTCTTATTTGATCAACCATTCGCCGTTTCAAAAATGTAGAGGGGGCTGCAAGGAGCACAAGGCCTACACATCCAAGCAAGTGGTAACATGGACTTGTACATGGAACATCCCAAGTGCAAGCAGAGCTGTAGTGAGCCTACACAACGAGCTAGCGTAAGTCCCTGCATTTCATTTAATTCGTACTGGCCTGCGTGTATGATTTGTGTGAAGTGGCAGATCCACGAATTCAAGTTACCAGGGGAGAAAATTTAACTTAAAAAATATGAAGGCACTTGCACTCCGGAAATCAACATAACTTGAGAAATGTGAAGCTACATGCACTTTGAAAACCAGCTAATGATCCAAAGTAGTTCAGATTATAAAACACTAAATGATGTAAGCACCAAAAAACACAAAATGCAACATGGTGTACGAGGACTACTAACATGGTCTATACTTGCTTGAATTATTCGTTCTCTGGCTGAAAATATCAAAGTGTAATTGCACCTATAACCAGTGCGCAAACTACATATCAATATATCTATCCTGCACAAGTATGCCAATAGTTTCAAACAACAGATTAGAAAAGTATTTATGCTACATTGTCATGATACGGGGACTTTCTGGTAGATGGCCTCGACGTTTCCTCAAGTCATGAAAATGTACTATAATTGCTTGTCATCAATGCATGCAAATCTCTATGTCTCTTTCAACATATCAGATCATCATTAGACACTAAATCCTTCAATGGGAGCTTGCAAAATTCTTGCATTAGATCCGTAATTAGACGCTATATGTTCATGACCAGGAGCATGTAAAATGTTTGCATCAAATCCTTCATTAGCAGTCTATACATTAGACACTTTAGGCTCAAGAACAACATGAGCGTGTATGTTTGCACCGGAAACTTGATTAGATACATCAGGTTCAGTCAGTTCAGTATTGATTGGGGAAGTTATAAAATAAGAAGAAATTGGTTTCATTTTCTCATAGATTCCCTACATACAAGAAGTTCTACAACACCGTCAGGTCTAACAATTGGCCAGAAATTGAACAGTTGAATTAGATATAATCAGGGATGTCATGTACCTGCTCGTTGCGCATGCTACTCTTGCAAGATGCGACTGTCCGTTTGCACAAGCTTGATGCCATGCCCGTGCTGCCATCGCTACGTCCCATGCAGGCTACACCCAGGGTTGGATCTTCATCTTCTTGTCCTTCCATTCGCTTGAAGCCCGGCGACCGGCGTCCAACGAGGGCGCGAGGAAGTGCTGTGTCGGTTTGTCTAGAGGCGGCTAGGTTAGGAGTGAACCAGACTGAAGGCTGGAGAGAACGAATTGGGATTTTTTCTGCTCTCGATCGATATGGAGGCGCTCGTTTGGGCCACGAGCCTGCTATAGGGCCTGCCTTGCACTTACGATATTGGCCCATCCAAATTGAAATGTTTTTCCTCATTTTTACATTGCCTGCTCGTGCGTTGGGACAAACAAAACTAGCCTCGGACAACCAGGATGACTCAAACTAGGTGCACACTTTCAAGCCACCCGAGGTGGCCGCCCATACCAGCCCCTATGGTGGCGTCGCCCCTTTTTGCGTGTATAATTGGGGTAGTGAAAAATATTCCAGTGGCGCTTTTGATTTACCCACAGAATGGTTGAATTGCTTGTTTCTATGAACTGAGTTCGCCAATAATGTGAAGGATGCCAGTCTTTTCATCCTATTGTAAATTCCATAGATCCCGATATACCAAATGTAATCGCATGAAACATACAGTAAAAGCCAGTGTGATGTGTGTGGCTACAACTAGTCTGACAACCCGTCCTCATATAACATATCAAGGATGGACCATCTTATCAGATTAACCATTCGACTTACCAATGAAGTGTGGGAAGAAAGAAGTATTGGGTCTGCGTATCCAAGCAATTGATGTCATAGACTCCTTCGTAGAACCTTGTAAGCGAAAAAGAAGTTGCAGTGTGCATGTACAAAGAGCTAGCATAAGTTCAGTTACCTGCTTCTCGGAATTTTAGTTAGCCACTTATTGCAAAAAAATCAATTATGTTATTTGTCTTAATTTAGTTTGCTACTGATTACATAATACCATAGTTTGTTAATCTGATTATAGACTGTGCCTATCTATGTGTTTGATACTTACTGTTAAGAATTACCGGTTTGCCTGAACCTAAATAGCTACTTAAGCACGTAGATAGCTGGTCATATGTACTTCTAGGGTGCAGCAGAATTCACGTGTAATTTACGTTCTGATACCCTATTTGTTTAAATGGTATGCTGTCATCACGTGTAGCACTAGTAATGTTTGCATGTTCATAGATAGAAAACTGTCAGGTTTATATGAGGGACACCGTCTTTTTAACTTATATATATAAATATATATGTGTTGGAATCATTTTGCTTACATCAAAGAAATTTACAGATGTCTGTGTTGCTGGTAAATGGTACTGACTTGTTACTTTAATACGTTCCCAAGAACTTGTTAGTTTTACTAGTTCATGTGTAATTAAATACGTTGCCAAAACTGGTTAGTTTTACTAGTTTGAGGTTAGTTTCTTATGGCTCTGGCAACACTTTATTTATGATTGCCAACATTCAAGTTTGCAGGATCCAACTAAAACTCCATTGGCACAATAGGTATGTTTTTAGAAACTTCCTTGTTTACCTGGGTTGCTGCTGTAACTTGTTGTTGTAATTATCTTACCAACTTCAAATTTTCAGGATCCAATTGGAAGTCCAATTGCACAGCAGGTACATTTTCAAAAATATATTTTGTAACAGGTTTGCTGTTGTAACTTGTTGCTCTAATCAAGTTACTGACTACTCAACTTTTCAGGATCCAAGAGAAACTCCAATGCCACACGCTACAAAAAAATACACTTCCATGATGATACATGTTTGTCACAGTAGGTCATGTTTTCTATCATGCATGTACATCCATGACGATTTTACGACAGAATCAAGATAGTCATACATGTGTTGTCTTAGAATTGTTCCATGACATTACCAAAATTGTCATCACGGAAGTGTCCACTTCCATCATGATAAATCGCGCGTCATAGAAGTGCTTTCGTCAAGGGTGACCGACACGTGGCATCCACCGTAACGGGTCGCCGTTAAGCTATCGGGTTCTGGTTTGGATCCGATAACCCGTTAACAGCCCGGACCAATGGGGATTTTCCACGTGTAAAATTATCATTGGCTAGAGGAAACACGTGTCGTCTCATGACACGTCGCCAACATATCTATAATTGTTGATGTATTCATGCCATGTTTATAATATTTCTACATGATTTTGGTATGATTTGGTTAGAACTAACCCGGACTGACGTTGTTTTCAGCAGAACTACCGTGGTGTTGTTTTTGTGCAGAAATAGAAGTTCTTGGAATGCGCTGAAAATCAGCAGAGATTTTTTTGGGAAATATAAAAAATACTGGAATGAAGAGTTACTTGAGGGGAGGCCCGTGGGCCCCATGAGGGTGGAGGGCGCGCCCACCCTACCTTGTGGATGACTCGGAGACCCCCCCTGACGTGAGACCGACGCCAAAAATTCCTATAAATACATAAACCCCCCAAAAGAAACCTAGATTGGGAGTTCCGCTGCCGCAAGCCTTTGTAGGCACCAAAAACCAATTGGGACCCTGTTCCGGCACCCTGCTGGAGGGGGATCCATCACCGGTGGCCATCTTCATCATCCCGGCGCTCTCCATGACGAGGAGGGAGTAGTTCACCCTCGGGGCTGAGGGTATGTACCAATAGCTATGTGTTTGATCTCTCTCTCTCTCTCATGTTCTTGATGTGGCACGATCTTGATGTAATGCGAGCTTTGCTACTATAGTTGGATCTGGTGATGTTTCTCCCCCTCTATCTCCTTGTGATGAATTGATTTTTTCCTTTTGAAGTTATCTTATCGGATTGAGTCTTTAAGGATTTGAGAACACTTGATGTATGTCTTGTGTGGGATACCTGTGGTTACAATGGGTATTCTATTGATTCACTTGATGTATGTTTTGGTGATCAACTTGCGGGTTCCGTGACCTTGGGAACTTATGCATAGGGGTTGGCACACGTTTTCGTCTTGACTCTCTAGTAGAAACTTTGGGGCACTCTTTGAAGTTCTTTGTGTTGGTTTGAATAGATCAATCTGAGATTGTGTGATGCATATCATATAATCATACCAACGGATACTTGAGGTGACATTGGAGTATCTAGGTGACATTAGGGTTTCGGTTGATGTGTGTCTTAAGGTGTTATTTTACTACGAACTCTAGGGCTGTTTGTGATACTTATAGGAATAGCCCAATGGATTGATCGGAAAGAATAACTTTGAGGTGGTTTCGTACCCGACAATAATCTCTTCGTTTGTTCTCCGCTATTAGTAACTTTGGAGTGACTCTTCGTTGCATTTTCAGGGATTGCTATATGATCCAATTATGTTATTATTGTTGAGAGAACTTGCACTAGTGAAAGTATGAACCCTAGGCCTTGTTTCGAAGCATTGCAATACCATTTTCGCTCACTTTTACCACTTGCTACCTTGCTGTATTTATATTTTCAGATTATAAAAACATATATCTACCATCCATATTGCACTTGCGTCACAATCTCTTCGCCGAACTAGTGCACCTGTACAATTTACCATTGTATTGGGTGTGTTGGGGACACAAGAGACTCTTTGTTATTTGGTTGCAGGGTTGTTTGAGAGAGACCATCTTCATCCTATGCCTCCCACGGATTGATAAACCTTAAGTCACCCACTTGAGGGAAATTTGCTACTGTCCTACAAACCTTTGCACTTGGAGGCCCAACAACGTCTACAAGAAGAAGGTTGTGTAGTAGACATCAAGCTCTTTTTCTGGCGCCGTTGCCGGGGAGGTGAGTGCTTGAATGTATATCTTTATATCTTGCAATCGAATATTTTTGTTTCTTGTTTTATCACTAGTTTAGTATATAAAAGAAAACTACAAAAAAATGGAATTGAGGTTGCCTCATATGCTTCATCATTTTAATACACTACAAGAAATATGTCAACTTATGACCTTCTGTCAGTGACCCTCGAAGAATTGGTCATAAATTTATGACCATTTTAGACCAATTGGTCAAAAGCTGTCTGGGGGCTCTAAACCCTAAACCATAACGACCATTTTGGTCAGAAAGGTCATAATTTCATTAGAGGAAATGGTCATAAAGCAAACAGCGCTAGTCCGCTTCCTTATTTCTAGTTGTTAACGACCAATATAGATGGTCATAGCCTTGTAAATTGTGGTGGGTTGCTATGACTAGGCGCCACCTCATCAGTTTTGCCTATGTGTCATGTCCATGTGGCAGTTTTTGCCCTAGGTTGTGAAGCAACCTATATTTCTGTCATTCCCAAAATTCCCAAAAAAATCTGATAAATTCTTTGGGTCATATCTTCGTCAAATATGTAAAAACCTTCCTTGCCTAGTTCAAAAATAATTCAACAATATTCATTTTCCTATTCTGTTCACAACAACAGTTTGTGAAGGAAGTACCACGTTTACATGTCCAAATAGTATCCATTTTCTATAGTGCTTTCCTATGCCCAAATAACCATCCTCCACCAAATGCCAGCTCAATCCATTCATTATTTTGAGCCGAGCTTCAACATTCGTATTTATGTCCAGTGTGGTAGTTTGCAAAGCAAGTACCACCTAGGCTCCTCCTTTTGAGCTGAAAATTTGTGAAGACGGTCTTCTTAGTAAATGATCATACTCAGCCAAAACACACGCCCATTAGCCATGTACATTTCCTGTACAGCTAATCAAACACTTGGCTGCTAATTCATGTTTGAGCATCGATCGGTCTCCTCGTGAGAATCTTATGTTTAATTTTCTTCCTAGCACCTACCTGGGGAGTGCCCAACCCACTAGACATGCCTAGGCCACCCAGAACACATGGCAACGCCATGGTCACGCCGTGACCACGCGGCGGGCATGCGAGTTTACGCGCTCTAGAGTTGGAGCCCTCGGCCATCGTCCAAACCTCGACGTATCGCCACCAAACCATGTATTTATGATTAAATAGGTGCTTATGTAACTAGAAATGATTTTTGGAAAAAATAAATAGCAAACTATGAGGCAGCTGCAGTTCAAATTTGACCCGCTTCCAACTGAATCGGCGGAAATTTGTCTTTTTCACGAGAGGTGGATCAAAACTTTTTGCACCCAACCATTTTTTCAATTGTGCATCAAATATGTCCTAGTATTTTATAAAATTGATTTGGTCCAATTTTGCAACAATTATTTGGGAGGTCCTTCACAAAAAAACCCTCCTTTTGGGCACTCGGAAAATGAAAAATGGTTTTTTCGTCCAAAGAAAATGAAAACTTCCTTAGGCAACATTGTTTGCCATTCCAATATGCACCCTTGTGCACAATATGAGATCATTTTAACAAACTATGCCACGAATGTGGCCATAAGATTGATCGTTTGGCTTGAAAGCCATGAATCTTTAGAGATGATAGCTCATTTATGAGAACACTTTTTTAAAATAATTGCCGTATTACAAGTTTGCTATTTTTCCTGGGAACTTGGCCACATATAATGACACAATGCGAAGGTTTCCCAATTTTTTGATTTTTTTGAATTTTTTATACCCGTTTCAAAATGCGGTCAAAACGGCGGGAATGACCGTTCCTAGCTAGTGGTTGAATCTTGGAATTTTTTTGGTGTTTCTCTGATTAAATAGATACTTATGTACCTAGAAATGATTTTTGGAAAAAATAAATAGCAAACTACAAGGCAGCTGCAGTACAAATTTGATCCGTTCCAACTGAATCGGCGGAAATTTGTCTTTTTCATGAGAGGTGGATCAAAACTTTTTGCACCCAACCATTTGGTCAATTGTGAATTAAATATGCCATAGTATTTTAGAAAAATTATTTGGTCCAATTTTGCAACAATTATTTGGGAGGTCCTTCACAAAAAAACCTCCTTTTGGGCACTCAAAAAATGAAAAATGGTTTTTCATCCAAAGAAAATGAAAACTCCCTTAGGCAACATTGTTTGTCATTCCAAGATGCAGCCTTGTGCATAATATGAGATCATTTGAACAAACTATGTCATGAATGTGGCCATAAGATTGATCATTTGGCTTGAAAGCCATTGATCTCCATACGTGATAGCTTGTTTGTGAGAACACTTTTTTAAAATAATTGGCTTATTACAAGTTTATTATTCTTCATGGAAACTTGGTCACATATGATGACACAATGCAAAGGTTTTCCAATTTTTTGATTTTCTTTTGAATTTTTTATGCCCGTTTCAAAATGCGGTCAGAACGGTGGGCTTGACCATTCCTAGCTAGTGGTTGAATCTTGGAAAACTTTTGGTGTTTCTCCAATTAAATAGATACTTTTGTACCTAAAAATGATTTTTGAGAAAAATAAAGAGCAAACTACGAGGTAGCTACAGTTCAAATTTGACCCGCTTCCAACTAAATCGGCGGAAATTTGTCTTTTTCACGAGAGGTGGATCAAAACTTTTTGCACCCAGCCATTTTGTCAATTGTGCATCAAATATGTCCTAGTATTTTAGAAAATTGATTTGGTTCAATTTTGCAACAATTATTTGGGAGGTCCTTCACAAAAAAACCTCCTTTTGGGCACTCAGAAAATGAAAAATGGTTTTTTCGTCCAAAGAAAATGAAAACTTCCTTAGGAAACATTGTTTGCCATTCCAATATGCACCCTTGTGCACAATATGAGATCATTTGAACAAACTATGCCACAAATGTGGCCATAAGATTGATCATTTGGCTTGAAAGCCATGAATCTTCAGAGATGATAGCTCATTTCTGAGAACACTTTTTTAAAATAATTGCCGTATTACAAGTTTGTTATTTTTCCTGGGAACTTGGTCACATATAATGACACAATGCGAGGGTTTCCCAATTATTTTATTTTTTTGAATTTTTTATGCCCGTTTCAAAATGCGGTCAAAACGGCGGGAATGACCGTTCCTAGCTAGTGGTTGAATCTTGGAATTTTTTTTGGCGTTTCTCTGATTAAATAGATACTTATGTACCTAGAAATAATTTTTGGAAAAAATAAAGAGAAAACTACGAGGTAGCTACAGTTTAAATTTGACCCGCTTCCAGCTGAATCGGCGAAAATTTGTCTTTTTCATGAGAGGTAGATCAAAACTTTTTACACCCAACCATTTGGTCAATTGTGCATTAAATTTTTCTAGTATTTTAGAAAATTAATTTGGTAAAAATTTGTAATAAATATATGATAGGTCCTTCACAAAAGAACTCATTTTGGACACACGATAAATGAAAAAATGAATTAAAAGAAGTCATTTCTCATAACTCTTTATAAAAATATTTGTCTTATTTCAATTTGTGATTATTCCTGAAAACTAAATTCAAATTTCCTGACACAATGCGAAGTTTTTTTTTTCAATTTTTCAGGTCATAATAAAATAGCTAACATGATTTAGCACCTTACTTTTAGTCGATTATGACCAATTTAAATGGTCAAAATATCATACCTGTATAATGCGTTTTGATTGGTCCAGAGGCCTCTCACGCGGATCGTGGATAATCACTGTCGGATGCTCCTGGATCCAACGGCCCGCACGTCGCCCGTCTCACCCACGTCCCGCACTCCTCCTCTCGCACCCTTCTCTCCCTCGCACTGACGCCCCTCTCTCCTCTCCCTCACTCCGATCTGATCTGAATCCACCGCCGCCCACCGTCGCCCACCCCTACCGCCACCCACTGTCGCCCAACCCCTCCGCCGCCCACCCCCGCCGTCGACGACCCTCACCATCGAGCCCACACCCCGACCCGCGCCCTCTAGTACTCGCCCGCAACCCTCACCCGTGGCTAGGGTTTCGGCCGCCACACCTAACTTCCTCGGGATCTGCCAAATCCGGCGACGGCGAGGCCAGAGGTGGCCGGATCTAGTACCGGTAAGCCCCTCCCCTCCTTATTCGTGCACTATCTCCTCCTCACCTCACCTCGTCTTGTGTTCCCTTTCGGTAGGTCAACATGGTTGTGGATGGGACGACGACAATGGCAGGAGGGGCGAACCTCCATGGGACAGGTCGCCACCAAGGAGATGGAGCTCCTTCTCCATCCTATTTGGCCATCTCTGACCGCCTCCTCCAGATCCTCGCCGACCACGGGCCCCTCACTATCGGCAACACCTGGAACCATGCCAAGGTACCCTCCTCGACCCACTCGGCTGTCCGTGCGTGTGTCAACGACCCCTAGCTCTTGAGCTCCATGTATTGCTGCGACTTTGTTCGTCCATGGCCGGCCAGTAGATGCGGTGGTATTAAGAGCTGATGGAACTGGTGCCCGGAAGCGAGTAGTATAGCTTGGTCTCTGCCTGTACTTCCTTCTTTGATCAGATGATGCTTAGACCAGGAAGATTGTAGCTTCTGCCCTCTTTTTAGTGCCTTAGCTTCTTGCATTTGGGGAGCAAATAAAGTGATAGTTTTACCCTTCTTCGCGCGTAGCCGTACTCTTGTATGTCAATACCAGCTAGTCTGTTACAGACTAGTGTCCTGTGATTAGATGCAATATGGTGTATGTTCAACTCAGTGATTTCAGCCTGAGTATTTTGGTGCTAGTAGGAATTTTCTGCAATTAGGATTGTATATCAGGCATCTTTTAGTCCGTTGTCACCGAATAAGCTGAATGTGTATGCTATGACAGACACCTGGTGGTGAGGTAAACAATTGATTCTTGTTCATGCCACTTCTTTTTTAGATGCTCAATGTGGTTACTACATCACTTTGTTATGCTATTTATTCAAAGTGTATGTATTCAATGTCCTCCTGGACATGCAGTTAGCCTGTATCTGTCTTAGCGAAGACACAAGAGAAGACTGTTACAACGATAGTATGTGCTACATTTGATCCCGGGTTGTATAACATATCTGTTACTGCAGGTCACCCATCCTCGAGGAGCAGAAGGAGGGACGTATCTAGCTGGCCATCAAGGGCCTGCTATGCTCCTCTTCTTCCTTGACCATCGGTACCACCACATTCCCGGGCTTCCAAGGCGCGCCAGCACACCGCCGCCATGCCTCCTCTGCTCTCCGGGCTCGGACCAATCGCTCGACCCTTCAGGTACGCATGTCTCCTGCTATTATCTCAACCCTGTGAGTGCCAACTTGCCTCTTGCCTGCCAGGAGTGTTGACTGAATTGCTTCTGATACATGTATGTGTGTGTTTGTGTGCAGTACAAGCCCTGCAGCAGCCGGCGTGGGTTCAGGTGTCCCCTCCCCTGATGGCTATAAATGTACCATGCTCTGCTAATTCTGTGCGAGCACTGTTAGGCGTTCGTTTGTATTTGCAAATTAGCAGCCGCTTGCAGAATATGTGCCGTCCAAAGCGTTGCCTTAATACAATATGCGTATCATTAGCTGGTATCCATATGGAGATAGTTTAGCAGAGGAAGAAATAAACACCTATTTTTCTTGGTCCATGAAATTGCATTGGAGAGATGGGTCTATTATATATAGGCGATACATTACACTAGTTGAATTTGACCACGCACCAACTCCAACAAGTGATACGTGCATGCTAATTGTTATTAGCTTCAAAACCTAGTAAATGCCTTCTTGCACTAGGTACACCCCTGAATTTTTGTCCTTTACAACCTGATCAATGTACAACCTGTTTGCTTGAAAGTAATTTTAGTTGATTCTTTGATGGAGCGCTAAGACTGCGTGGAACAGTAGTTTTTATTATCTAAAACTACCGCCGTGCGATTATGCAGGTGCCTAGTTTGTTTTTATTAGTTTTTATTATATAAAGTACCTCCCTCGAACATTAGTTTGTCACCTTGTTTCCACTGATACGCAGGATATTGTTTGCTGCTTATGCTTTTCTGATCGACAGTATCAGGCAGTAACACATTAATTAGTCTCGGTTACTTGAAATCAAATCCATGATTTTGTTATGTACTGTTTGCTCACAGTTAAGTATAAGTTAACCTTTCATGTTAAGGAAAACCTGAGAACACTTGCTTGTGAGAACCAACTGGACTTCTTAGATATATCCAAGTGAAGATGTACTGTTACCCATGGTCTTGTTCCTTTACCCATGGTCCTGTTTGTCCTGCAGGTTAGTGAGCAGCATCAGGAGGAGGAGCTCAAGCACGACCACCAAGAGGCACCACCGCAACAGCAGGTAGCACGTCCATCTCCACTTCCCTCTCCCTCTGCTCCCAAACCTTTTTATTAGAATATATTGAGTACATTCTGTCAACTTGTGTGTCAGTAAGAACAAAAACTAATTATCTAAGTTCCTATTATTATTACCTATATATGAAATTGCTACTGGATTGCCTAGTGCCCCTGTTCATGGTGGGATAAACTTGTATTTGCTCCTGCTGCTGCGTTTTGATGATCATGAGTGTGATGCATTTTGATGATCTCCTTGTACCAGATGAGTCCATCGATGAAGCGGCAGCGTCTCCTCTAGAGGGTGACGGTGGTGGCGGCGCCTGTGTGCGGCTTCGACTACAACCTCCTCTCCGGTGAGTCCTTCTCCTACCTCTAGCTCCATCTCCGAGCTGCTGTAATACCATGCTCTGTTTCATGGCCGTCGCTTATTTAGTCTGTGCTTGCTATGCCTTGTGTATTGGAGCCTAATTAGCTTCTATTAGGGGATAATCTACTGGTTATACCAAGATTTTACATGACATTTTGTTCTGCTTATTCTGCTAAGGTTGTTTGCAATGGTTATACATATGTTACACAATTTTTGCTGCTGGCTAATAAGATTTAGAGATGGTAACATGGTTTTGCACTCTCAGGATCATCTTATGACACAATCAATTTTTGGTGTGCTCAAATTATTAATTTTAGTGATAAGGAAATATCCCACCTAGTTTGCTGGCTCTCTCACTTGAGTTGGTTTAATAGTAGTGGCCTCCTGACTTGTACTTAGTTGGGTAGGTGCTGGCTGGGAGCAAAAGTTTATATGCATGGATAATGGACTTGCACTAAATGGACACAAATAAAGGAGTTGAGTATTAAGTGAACTTGTTCAAACTGGAAACAATTTTTGTATGGTGTACATAAATATCGAGTTGATAGCTGATCTGTAGCAAATATAGCTGCGCGTAACTTCTTTACTTGGTTCCTCTTTTACAGGAGCTCCAGGCCTAAGAAAGTTGGAAGTGCGAAGACGTGAAGAAAAGCGCGAAGCCGTGAAGTGCTACTTAGCAAAGAGTTGTCTGTTCTATTTGACTGTAATATTGTAATAGCTGGTATACCTAGGTTGTAATAGTCTACAGAAATTGTAGTACACTAATATAGTGTCATTTGACGAGTTTCACATGTTCTCTTGTTTGGAATATTTGATTATGAATGTGATTTGTTTGTGTGTGAGATGGGAACCTGACCAGTGCAACCCACTTATGAAATAACATGACTAGTTCGTAACTTTTTTATGTGTGGGATCAATATATGAGATTAACATGACTAGTGGGACCAGCTTCAAAATATATTTTCCAAAAATATATAATGAATAGACTGTAAAAGGCCAAAGCCCAGAGATAAAAAGGCTGAAATATTGGGCTTGGCCCATGTAGCCCAATAGAATTCGTAGGAATGATAATAATAATAAAAGGCCGAATTGTTGGGCTAGGCCCATGTAGAAAACCGAATTGGACCGGGCTGAATCTTGTGCCACATCAGCTTGCCACGCTGGATGCCTACGTGGCCTGGGGAGGTTGCTAGTGACCAAAACAAAACAGTAGGCATATTTTGGTCGTAAACGTCTTCGACCATTCCAGAAGAAAGGTCGCTATAGTCAGTTTATGACCGCCAGCTTTTGACCTTCTGTTTTTGGTCACAAAAAGGTCGCAAATGAAAAACCTTGACCTTTCAGTGACCAATAGTGGTGGTCACAAGTTGACATATTTCTTGTAGTGATATCTTCCGGGAAAATGATGGAAAGGAAAATTGTGCCCAAGTGCTAGAAGAAGAATGCATTAAAATGTTTGGCACTAAATGTTTGAATGATGAGCATGATTGCAATGTTGTTAGTATGAACTCTTGGAATATCCATAGTACTAATGATGATTGCACTAGTCATGATGAAAATGTCTCTTATAAGCATGTCAACTTTTGTGGAGTATATAGAGTTTGCAAGTACACAACAATTGGGGAAGATAGATTTTTCAAGAGGCATAAGTATTTAGAAACTAAATGGTTGCAAGAAAGGCTAGATGTTTGTGCTGAAAATTTAAAATTTCTTAGCCATCCTTATGAACTTTGCAATGAACGTTGTCATTTAAATATCCAATGCAAATTGTTTCATGATCAAATCATGTCCAAAAATTGTGATGACTTGATTTCCCTTGCGCATCATAATGAACTTAGTTTGCTTCTGGGTTATGAATAAATGAAATGTATAACTAAGGATATTCCGGAATTTTCCCTTCAGACAGTTCTTGATTTTGATCTAGAGGAAATTTATATGTATTGTGCGGTGAATTGCATTGAAAATCCTTATATTGCCAATTACATAATGACAAGAAAACAAGTAGAAGATGAAGAAAATACTAATGAAAGGGAAGAGGTTTCCCGTTATCCTCCTATTCATTCTTATGATGAATCAGGTAATGAGGAGGAGCTTTCTATTCAACCAATCTCATTAATAAGGAGTTCCAAAAAGAGGATTAAACCCACACATAATGTGAAGAAGAAAAAGAAAAGATGGAGAAGCAAAGGTAAAAAGGTATCTCTCCCAAATGATGTTGCTCCTATTACTCATTGTGATGATGATAATTGCTATACTATTGGTGTTATCCATACTATTAATGATGGGACTGATTATGCTTATGATATGCAAAGGCCCAAGCTTGGGGATGCTATGTTTGATGAGAATGACATGTTTGAGATTTATTTGCTGCAATTAATGTTTATCCCAAGCTTGCGGATGCTATGTTTTGTGAATATAACCTCCCAAGTTTTGATATGCAAATTTATTATGATGATAGCATGCCTCCTATATATGAAAATCTTGAAGCTATGCTTGTTTTGCTTTCCTATGCTAGTTGATTCTTGTTCCCATAAGTTGTTTGCTCACAAAATCCCTATGCATAGGAAGAGGGTTAGGCTTAAATGTGCTAGTTATATTCTTCATGGTTCTCTCTTTATATTTCAAATCTTATCCTTTATGTGAGCATCATTGAAATCATCATGCCTAGCTAGAAAGGCATTAAAGAAAAGCGCTTGTTGCGAGACAACCCAATATTTACCCCTACCGTCTTTGTGTGTCCACATGATTAAGCTACTGTAGTAATCATGTTTTATAGCTTTTGTTTCAATAAAGTGCCAAGTAGAACCTTTGGGAAGACTTGGGTGAAAGTTAATGTGATCTTGCTGTAAAAAACAGAAACTTTGCGCTCACGAGATTAGCTTTCATTTTTTACAGCGGAGTGCTTTTAAGTTGATTCTTTTTGAAGAAGATTAATACAGAAATTGTTCACGTCAACCAATTTATTTCAGAATTTATGGAGTTACAGAAGTATTAGGGAGTTACAGATTACTATAGACTGTTCTATTTTTGACAGATTCTGTTTTCTATGTGTTGTTTGCTTATTTTGATGAATCTATGAGTAGTATCGGATGGTATGAACCATTGAGAAGTTGGAATATATTAGATATTACACCAATATAAATAAATAATTAGTTCACAACAGTACCAAAAGTGGTGATTTTATTTCCTTATACTAACAGAGCATACGAGTTTTCTGTTGAGTTTTGTGTTGTGAAGTTTTCAAGTTTTGGGTAAAGATTCGATGGACTATGGAATAAGGAGTGGTAAGAGCCTAAGCTTGGGGATTCCGAAGGCACCCCAAGGTAATATTCAAGGACAACCAAGAGCCTAAGCTTGGGGATGCCCCGGATGGCATCCCCTCTTTCGTCTTCGTTCATCGGTAACTTTAGTTGGAGCTATATTTTTATTCACCACATGATATGTGTTTTGCTTGGAGCGTAAATGTATTTTATTTTGTTTTGCTTGCTGTTTGAATAATATCCCAAGATCTGAAATTCTTAAATGTTAAAGAGTGTTCACATAGTTGCATAATTATTCAACTACTCATTGATCTTCACTTATATCTTTCGGAGTAGTTTGTCATTTGCTCTAGTGCTTCACTTATACCTTTTTAGAGCATGATGGTAGTTTTATTTTTAAAGAAATTAATGAACTCTCAGTGCTTCACTTATATTATTTTGAGAGTCTTTTAGAACAGCATGGTAATTTGCTTTGGTTATGAATTTAGTCCTAATATGATGGGCATCCAAGAGGGATATAATAAAAACTTTCATATAAAGTGCATTGAATACTATGTGAAGTTTGATTCCTTATGATTGTTTTGAGATATGAGGATGGTAATATTAGAGTCATGCTTGTGAGTAGTTGTGAATTTGAGAGATACTTGTGTTAAAGTCTGTGATTCCCGTAGCATGCACATATGGTGAACCGTTATGTGATGAAGTTAGAGCATGATTTATTTTTTGATTGTCTTCCTTATGAGTGGCGGCCGGGGACGAGCGATGGTATTTTCGTACCAATCTATCCCCGTAGGAGCATGCGTGTAGTACTTTGTTTCGATAACTAATAGATTTTTGCAATAAGTATGTGAGCTCTTTATGACTAATGTTGGGTCCATGGATTATACGCACTCTCACCCTTCCACCATTGCTAGCCTCTCTTGTGCTGCGCAACTTTCGCCGGTACCATAACACCCACCATTACCTTCCTCAAAACAGCCACCATACCTACCTATTATGGCATTTCCATAGCCATTCTGAGATATATTGCCATGCAACTTTCCACCATTTCGTTTATTATGACACGCTTCATCATTGTCATATTGCTTTGCATGATCATGTAGTTGACATCGTATTTGTGGCAAAGCCACCTTTCATAATTCTTTCATACATGTCACTCTTGAGTCATTGCACATCCCGGTACACCGTCGGAGGCATTCATATAGAGTTATATTTTGTTCTAAATATTGACTTGTAATTCTTAAGTTGTAAGTAAATTAAAGTATGATGATCATCATTATTAGAGCATTGTCCCAGTGAGGAAAGGATGATGGAGACTATGATTCCCCCACAAGTCGGGTTGAGACTCCAGACCCAAAAAAACAAAAGAAAAGAAGGGGCAATGCTACTACCCTTTTACCACACTTGTGCTTCAAAGTAGCACCATGATCTTCATGATAGAGAGTCTCCTATGTTGTCACTTTCATATACTAGTGGGAATTTTTCATTATAGAACTTGGCTTGTATATTCCAATGATGGGCTTCCTCAAAGTGCCCTAGGTCTTCGTGAGCAAGCAAGTTGGATGCACACCCACTTAGTTTCCTTTTGAGCTTTCATACACTTATAGCTCTAGTGCATCTGTTGCATGGCAATCCCTACTCACTAACATTGATATCTATTGATGGGCATCTCCATATCCTATTGATACACTTAGTTGATGTGAGACTATGTTCCTCCTTTTTGTCTTCTCCACAACCACCATATTCTATGCCACCTATAGTGCTATGTCCATGGCCCACGCTCATGTATTGCGTGAAGATTGAAAATTTTTGAGAACATCAAAAGTATGAAACAATTGCTTGGCTTGTCATCGGGGTTGTGCATGATTTAAATATTTTGTGTGATGAAGATAGAGCATAGCCAGACTATATGATTTTGTGGGGATAGCTTTCTTTGGCCATGTTATTTTGAGAAGACATGATTGCTTTGTTCGTATGCTTAAAGTATTACTATTTTTATGTCAATATTAAACTTTTGTTTTGAATCTTCTGGATCTAAATATTCTTGCCACAATAAAGAGAGATTACACTGATAATTATGGTAGGTAGCATTCCACATCAAAAATTCCATTTTTATCATTTACGTACTCGAGGACGAGCAGGAATTAAGCTTCGGGATGCTGATACGTCTCCAACGTATCTATAATTTTTTATGTATTCATGCCATGTTTATAATATTTTTACATGATTTTGGTATGATTTGGTTAGAACTAACCCGGACTGACGCTGTTTTCAGCAGAACTATGTCGGGGTTCAGGAACAACACCTATGGGATCCCTCGAGGGAATCCTTTCTAAGGTTGTGGAGCGTGGGGCTGCACAAAGAGCCGGTCTAGAAGATCAACTCGGTGGGATTTTTAAACGACGCGTAAAACCCTAGTTCTGCTTTGTGTGTATTTAGTGTTCTTGAGTTCTTGAACTAGCTGCCGTGCATGCCCAGTCCAAAAAGTCTGAATCCTCCCTCGGTATGCCTTGGGCCTCCTTTTATATGCCAAAGGAGTCGCCAAAGTGGCACACAGGAGGTGGAAAGTGTGTACAGTGTACAAGTTTATCTCCTGACATCCCAGGACAAATGCATTTAATGCACTGCCTATGTGTCCTCTTGCCTTAACGGGGATGGTAAAGAGGCCCGTCCCATCCATCGCCGCCTCGCCTTGCTTTGGGGCGCGTCCCAGGTGACGAGGCATGCAACGCCACGCTGGCTGGCTGGATGCTGAGCTGGTGCCGTGGCAGGGTCTTCATGAAGATCTGCATGCCACCACACAGGTGCTTGGCTGGTTGGCCTAGAGGATGCATGCTGCCACGCGGCTGCGTGCCTAGTTGGTAGGCTGGTTGCCACGTCGGAACGGGCGCGGGGCACCGAAGCTTTGGTAAGTGCGGGCCTTGCTTTGGCTCCGTAGACACCCCCGGCGAGGCCCTTGCTGGGATCTCATGGGCGTCCCCGGCAAGGGTCTTTCCGGGGGTCTTCAGTTGTCCCCAGCAAGATCTTGCCGGGGGCTTTCGTCTTCTGGTTCTCATATAGGCTTGCAGGCCTTTGGTTTCCACAAAGATCTGCATGCCACCATGCAGGCGCTCCCAAGCCTCGGTCTTGACGTTTGTCGATGGCGTCATAACTCTCAGGCTCAAGGGTGGCGGTCTCGCTGGTTTTGGGCAAGTTGCCCCGGCAAGGCTCTTGCCGGGGCCACGTAGGTCGTCTCGAGAAGGGCTCTTGCCGGGGGAAGCCCATCTTGTCTCTTCGCTCTTTATGCTTCTGGCTTGGGTGCTACCTCGGCAGCCTTGTATCTTTGTTTCTCTACTTTGCTGAGCCCTGTCGCAGGCGTGGCTATGGCTGCCCGTGCATAAGTAAAGGGGTACAAAAGGGCCCCTACTTTTGTACACCAACAAACTACCGTGGTGTTGATTTTGTGGAGAAATAAAAGTTCTCGGAATGCGCTGAAAATCAATGGAGATTTTTTCTAGAAAATATAAAAATACTGGAATGAAGAGTTACTATAGGGGAGTCCCGTGGGCCCCACGAGGGGGGAGGGCACACCCCCTACCTTGTGGATGACTTGGAGACCTCCCTGACGTGAGACCGAGGCCAAAAATTCCTATAAATACAGTAACCCCTGAAAAGACACTTGATCGGGAGTTTCGCCGCTGCAAGCCTCTATAGCCACCAAAAACCAACCAGGACCCTATTCCAGCACCCTGTTGGAGGGGGGATCCATCGCCGGTGGCTATATTCATCATCCCGACGCTCTCCATGACAAGGAGGGAGTAATTCACCCTCGGGGCTAAGGGTATGTACCAGTAGCTATGTGTTTGATCTCTCTCTCTCTCTCTCTCTCTCTCTCTTGTGTTCTTGATGTGGCACGATCTTGATGTAACGCGAGCTTTGCTACTATAGTTGGATCTTATGATATTTCTCCCCCTCTATCTCCTTGTGATGAATTGAGTTTTCCCTTTAAAGTTATCTTATCGGATTGAGTCTTTAAGGAATTGAGAACACTTGATGTATGTCTTGCGTGGGATACCTATGGTGACAATGGGGTATTCTATTGATTCACTTGATGTATGTTTTGGTGATCAACTTGCAGGTTCCGTGACCTTGGGAACTTATGCATAGGGGTTGGCACACATTTTTGTCTTGACTCTCCGGTAGAAACTTTGGGGCACTCTTTGAAGTTCTTTGTGTTGGTTTGAATAGATGAATTTAAGATTGTGTGATGCATATCGTATAATCATACCCATGGATACTTGAGGTGACATTGGAGTATCTAGGTGACATTAGGGTTTTGGTTGATGTCTGTCTTAAGGTGTTATTTTACTACGAACTCTAGGGATGTTTGTGATACTTATAGGAATAGCCCAATGGATTGATCGGAAAGAATAAGTTTCAGGTGGTTTCGTACCCTACAATAATCTCTTCGTTTGTTCTCCGCTATTAGTGAATTTGGAGTGACTCTTTGTTGGATGTTGAGGGATTGTTATATGATCCAATTATGTTGTTATTATTGAGAGAACTTGCACTAGTGAAAGTATGGACCCTAGGCCTTGTTTCGAAGCATTGCAATACCGTTTTCGCTCACTTTTACCACTTGCTACCTTGTTGCTTTTATATTTTCAGATTATAAAAACCTATATCTACCATCCAAATTGCACTTGTATCACCATCTCTTCGCCTAACTAGTGCACCTATACAATTTACCATTGCGTTGGGTGTGTTGGGGACACAAGAGACTGTTTGTTATTTGGTTGCAAGGTTGTTTGAGAGAGACCATCTTCATCCTATGCCTCCCACAGATTGATAAACCTTATGTCGTCCACTTGAGGGGAATTTGCTACTGTCCTACAAACCTCTGCACTTGGAGGCCCAACAATATCTACAAGAAGAAGGTTGTGTAGTAGACATCAGCTCACCGTTGGGACAGATTCCATCCACTCATTGGACAGAATGCACCAATGATACGTCAACATGTGGCACGACCAAATAGAGGTCCATTCCTGTGAAAAGGCTGGCCCGTTTGACTTGGTCAAAAGACGGCGGGCCAGTCCATGAAAAGCCTGTTAACGGCATGTTCGCACATAGCCCATTTATAGCCCGCTAACCTTGGGCCCGCTATGGCCAATCAGAATTAGGCCCAGTAGAGTCATCTCGTCCGTCCAATATGATTCCATCCCATTGTAACTTCTGGCCAATGTCTGGCCCATGACGTATTTTGGCCCATATGTGGCACTTTGTAACTCTTGGCCCATTAACGGCCCGTGGTGAAACTGACCCATAATGAACAGTACATCGCTTTATACCCATGAACGACCCATTATTCCAATGGGCCCTTTCAAGCCCATGTATCTTTTGGCCTTCTCAGGGCCCATTTATTTTTGGGCTCATTTCCAGCATTTAGTTACTTACGGCTTGCTACTGGCCTTTTCTGATTGTGGGCCAAATTCAGCCCGTGGTTACAGTCGGCGCATTTGTGGCCCATTAATCCATTAGGTCGTTTTCATAGCGTCATCAAATACGGCCAATTAACGACGGCCCATTATGGTTGGCCCATGAATGGATGATTCCAACTCTAGCCCATTTAAGGCCAATAATGTGGTCCATTGTTGGCCCATCTTTGGCCGATCGATCATACGACCCGTAGAAGGCCCATTGTTTCTACGGCCCTTAGAAGGCCCATTGTTTCTACGGCCCATAGGAGGCCCATGGCAACTATAGTAAATATGTAGCCCATAGTTATGGTGGCCTAGTTTAAAAAATAGCTTATTGCATCCACTAGCAAACCGTGGAAAAAGAACTGCACTGACTACAAGAAAACCAATAAACAAGACAACAAGGAAATAAATAAGCAAGCAACTTACGCTAGGCTATCATGGCTATTACACATATTACATCCACTGGGCATCAAAGTTTACCACCAGTGCAAATATAGGGAACAAAGCAGCATATCATATACACCGGTTGTCAAAGTTGGCGACCAGTGCAAATAAACGCCACAACAAAACAAGTCCAGAACTGAAACCACTTCAGAAGAGCTCAAGAAACAATATCCCGGGTACCCATAATGCTGGCAAGATTCTTAGCAAGCTTATTAACTTTCTCTTGTTTGGCACTTAAATCCTCCAGCACTTGCTGTTGCACAAGAAAGTATGCATCTGAATTCTGCAGGGACTTCCTTAGTTCATCGGCTTCTTGCCGTAGCACAGCTGACTAATGCCTTTCAGCATGTAGCTGAGACTGAAGAAGCTGAAGTAATTCAGGGAGCGAGTTCGAAGAGCTTGTGCCAGCGGTACTGGCCAGTAACTCGAACACTACATCAACGCTGGACTGTGGGGTTTTCTCACTGTCTACAAGATCATTTTTATCACCTCTTTTGGAGACCAACATGGTTGTCTCACTATCTTGAACCTTATTTGCATTACTTTCTCTACCATTGCATATTGGGGTGCTCTTCTCCAATATTCTGTTTGCATACTACAAGAGAAACAAGTAGACACATCACGGGTTTAGCATATAGTATACGAAACTCATTTTGGTAAACCGGTTTAGTAGTAAGGTGGACAGGGTAACAACATGAAACAAACATATATCTATGTACTATGGTCACTGCATTGTCCATATCCTTCTAGTTTATGTTTCCAAATCAAGATAGAGAAACAGTTCAACTCATATATTTTTAAGACACAGCAGCATAGACAAGTGTGAGAAACTACACAACATTTGCAACACTTGTAATGTGCATCACATGAGAACATAACTATTTATACAACTGAAACTGAAATCAACATAGAGAAAGAAGTTAGAACATCAATCCAGTTAAGGAAATATGTTTAAAACATACCTGTTGTGCCATTGGAGTTTCAGTTGGATCCTTCAAATTCGAAAGTAGTTGGTATGAGTAAATATAGTGATGCCACCAAAAAGGAGTATGGACCATAGCTACGGAATCTGACCTGAGAACAATTGCTCTTCTTCTTTAAATGTGGAGTTTGGGTTCGTTGTGGTGGTCTTCGTGCTTTGGGCACTGCAGTTGCTTTACAAACTGCTCGTGTGGGGGTACTCTGTGGTGGACATGGTGCTTTGTCAACTAGAAGTGGGTTACTATCCGCTGGGGTTGGGGTTGGATGGGTTGTAGCTGGTTCTCTGCCCAACGGTGTAAATGTGCAATCTAGAATAGTCTCGATTATGTGTGGTGGGGCTAGTTTGTGGGCCAGTACAACCATGGTTCTATCTGCATCGACGGGTAGCACTGTATTTTGTGAAGAACGGGTTTTTGCTCCCTTAGATACTACCATCACCCCTCCAATTCAAATGGCTAATAAACAAGAAAACAAATTGAACGTACAGACATTGTATGATAGACAGATGTGGTAATTCACATATATGTTGTCTAACCAAACTGGACAGCATGACACAATTTCACATATATGATGCCTAACTAAACAGGATAGCATCACACAGTTTCAGATATATGATGGATAAGTTAACATGATATAATGGCATAGCTCAACATATGATGAGTATCTAAACAGGATGACATGACAAAACTATATGATATGTTTCAAAAATAGGTTGGGATGAAATAATTCACATACATGTTGTCTAAGTATACAGGATGGCATGATATAATTGACATAATTGATTCATATACTAAGGAGCTGGCACTCGCATGTATGATCTCTAAACTAAGTAGATGGAATTAAATATTGTGCATATGATGTCTAAACTAAGAAATGCAAGACACGATATGCATGATATGAGAAATATAAACATTGCAACATAGAGCATACACCTTAGGTGGGATATAGGACTGGTCATCTGTCTCTAAATCCTCCTCTGAGGATCTCCTTGTAACCATCGAGATATACGCTTCAATGGGTACCATTGCGTGCTCTGAAGACCTTGTTTTCACTCCTGTTTTTTCCATAACCGGCTCAAATGGCTGATACACATGAAGAGTAGTTCAATATACATAGATTGTCGAAAAATGGAATACGTAATAAAAAAAGATGGCATGAGATAATTCACATATATGATGCCTGGCTACATGGCGGTGCTTAATTCACATATATGATAACTGGCTGAAAAACATGGCATTGCATAATTCATATATCTGATATGGAAGACAAACAAGAGGCATTCACACAAAGCATATCTAATCTAAGCAGATGGCATGGCAATGCAAGACACCATATGCATGATATGAGCAATATAATCCTGCCAAGTTAGAGCATGCACCTCGGGGGGGGGGGGATACGACTGGTCATCTGTCTCTGAATCCTCTTCTGAGGAGCTATCTGTAACCAGCAAGAAATCTGCATCGACAGGTAGCACTGACTACTCAGAAGACTTTGTTTTCACTCCAGATTTTCCCATGACCAACTCAAATGGCTGATGCACAGGAAGAGTAGATGAATGTATAAACATTGTTGACAAATGGAATACATTATGAAAAAATATGGCATAATACAATTCACATATATGATGCCTGGCTAAAGAAGATGGCATTGCATAATTCCCATGTATTGCCTCCATTCCTAAATATTTGTCTTTTTAGAGATTTCAAATGGACTACCACATACGGATGTATATAGACATATTTTAGAATGTAGATTCACTCATTTTGCTCCGTATGTAGTCACTTGTTGAAATCTCTAAAAAGAGAAATATTTTGGAACGGTTGGAGTATGATATAGAAACCAAACAGGTGTCATTCACATAAAGCAAATCTAAACTAAGCTGATGACATACAAGATGTATAATGTAAGCAATGCGATGCGCCATATGCATGATATGACCAACATCAGCATGCCAGGTTAGAGCAAACACCTCAGGTGGTAAATAGGAGTGGTCGGCTCCCTCTGAATCCCCATCTGAATAGTTATCTTCCTCTGGAATACAATCTGGAATGCCGGGAGGGGGGCCCACTTCTCCAACCATGGAGTGGCATCTGCATGACATTATATTCACCACACAACTGTCTTCTCTTTTTCTCTACATGTTCAGTAGAGTTGTGTACAATAACTGACATGCATAATAAAAAATAGTTAGATTTTGTAAGGCCTAAAGGGTGCATGCAGAAATCAAGACTGATGGTAGCAAACGAGTGGACAGATCCAAAACTAATGATAGCAGGTAGATTATAGCTTCAGTTTAAAAATATAGACAATGGATCATCTACTATTTGTTGCCCACCCAACATGAACCACATAGAAGACCCCAAATGAACCAGATAGTATACCGATACCATTCTTTGCTGCCTCGATATGAGACCCACTAGCATTTTAAAACTCAAGTTTGAACGATAAAGTAGCAGGAAATAATAACCGATGTATAACGTAAGGAAACACGAAAGACTACGACCTCTCTTCTGGAACTATGTAGTCCTCAGGTTCATCCACTCAGTCGATGATGGTAATGTAGTTGGCGTTGCTGCCGGCAATGGGGAAGATGATCTGAGGCGGTGAAAGAAAGTCTGCAGGGGGAATCTCTACTGCAGTGAATGCTTCAATCGATGGTGCACCTCAGATGGGGTGGATGACGACACGACAAGAGCAGGACATAACACACAGAGTTTTATTTGACGGCTATCTGAAAATGAAGTAAATCTATGGCTCCTTAGAATTGGAGGATTCTATAAACGCAGGGACAGGAAAAACACAGGAATAAGATAGGAATGCATGTGCAAAACAGAGCATTTGGAAACATATGATTTCTGTCAACCTGGGTGTTTTGTTCACATGAATTGGAAGAAAAAAGGAATGCAGAAACATGGTCAATTAAATTCAAACCACATGAAAATGAAAAACTAAATTCTTATTATGCCAGTAATGCAATTAGTCGTGTTCTTCATGTATATTGATTTGAAAAGGACGTCCAAGTGGATATTAAAATTCCTAAGTTTTTTCTTTGAAAGAGACACCAAAGGAAAAAATCCTCCAGTTTTGCTTTGCTCCACTCCTAACCAAATGCACGAATAGTAGTACCATAGTAGTTCCATAGCAAAGGATCTCTGAGGGATCGACATGAATGCAGCGTAACAAAGTGTTGCAACGAGTGTACAACCTCTTCGACATAGCCCTGTCGACCTCAGCATCATTGGGTTGGACGTGGAGGATCGTGATGCTGGTGTGACTGTCGGAGGCGGGGAAGAAGATCTGAGGCCTCTGGAAACGGCGCTGAGGGTACTGCTCCACTGTGATGGACGGTTCCATCGTTGGAGCAGCTCTGGTGAAGTGTACGGCAGCGAGGCTGAAGCAGGACAAGACAGACAATGTTAATCTGAAGTTGGACTCTAATATCATCTGCAATAGATGATGTAAAATACATCACCAAAAAGTGCTAGATGTAAAACGCATCAACCACGCCACGTCCACTCCAACAGATGTTGTAAATACTATTCACTCTGAATGTAACTGAAGAAACTGAACTTTATAGTCGAAACTGAATTTTACTATCGAAACTGATTGAACTAGCGCACTAGCAGAGAGCAAGTCGTGCAGCAGCACTGAGAGCGAGTGGTTAAGCAGAAACTTCTGTAGCTGCTAGAGGTCGTGCAACAATAGAAGCAGAGCGAGTGAGAGCAAGAGTAGAGCACCAACACGAACGAGAGCAAGAGCGGAGCAGTAGCTAGACCGACAGCAATAGCAGAGCAGAGTAGCGGCACGAATGAAAGCAAGAGCAGTGCAGCAGCGCGACCGACAACAAGAATAGAGCCGTAGCCCGAGCGAGAGCTGGAGCAGCAGCAGCAGCGCAAGCGAGAGCCAGAGCAGCTGCAGCTAGTGCTGGTCTGGAAGTCGCCACCGAGGAAGCAATGACATGGGGGAGAGACGCCATGGATGAAGTGGTCGGCGACGGCGCCGTCGATGGAGAACCTCCATGGCTACTCAGTAAAATGCAGAAGCGAGTGTAGAACCTCTTTGGTCGTGTCGAGTTGGCCTCAGCTTCATCGGAGGAATTGGTGAGGGTGCTGCGGTTCCGGTGGGGCAGGTCAATACAATGCTGTGGGGATGGAGGTGGCGCAACAGACGAGGCAAATGTCAGGGCAACTCCTTGGAGGTGGAGGACGGGGCGGCTCATCCGATGGGACGACGAGATGGACGACGGATCCTCATCCAGTGCGGTGGATGAGGGACGGCGAGCTGTTTCGGTGGACGATGTTGTCGGGAAGAGTCTCCAGCTGGGCGGCGGTTGGGAGGCCGACGGAGGGGCGGGGGGTTTCGCGAGTTTTAGCGGCCTCGGTGTAGGAATGGGGGGACGAAGGGGAAGGTAGGGGGTGCTATGGATTAGGGACGCGCTTGTCCGAAATGTAGGGTAAGTTACTAGTGTACCCCCACCGGTTTTGACACCAGGATGTCAAGCCGGTATTTCCGGCTGAGGGGTAGAAGGGGGATTAAGCGTGTCTGGGCTGCGGAACCGATTTTGGATGAGGAGGGAGTTATCGTGCGCTTCAAAATTTCGAGATAAGAAGGCGCGGCGCGGGTTGAAGAGGCAGGAGTTTCAAAGAAGATGAGACAAAAGATACTCGAGCTTGAAAATTTCGGGGTAACAAGGCGCAGATTTCTTGTTCGGTAGAAGCAACATAACGTGTACAAAAAAACAATTCATGCAAGACACAAGAGAGTCATGTCCCCTTTTACTATATTACTATGAATGCCATTGAAAAAACTACAAGAAAAATGTAAAAAAATTGGGAGAACAAGATTACCCTGTACAGTACAAAATCGATTCACACTTCCCACAACAACAACAAAAAAAAATCAATTCCCACCAAAAGAAAGAGTCATGTCCCTTTTTATATGATTACAAATGCCAGGATCTCGAATTTCAATTTTTGAATCCACGTTATGTTGAATTCGAATATATCGTTAGGTCACCTTGCGGTTTATAATGGATGTAGTCCTACATTTTGATCTTCCATCATATATAAACATTTTACTCCACCCTATGACCATATATATTGTCATTTACCATATGGACTAAATTTGAATCAATTTTCCTTATTGAATACGATTGTTGTCAATTTATACAATCATTTAAATATTATCTTGATAACAAAAAACATGCATATAGCAGTAATCATATTTCACAATGAACTACATGTACCATATGATCTCCAATTCAAATGTTTGTATCCATTTTATGTTGAATTCTAATAAGAGTACATTGGTCTAGGTAGCGAGATGTTCGGGATAATCTAAACCCTGTTTTCATGTGTATAATTTTTGGCTGAATTGGGACAGGTTTTTCTATAAGCTTCTTGCAAAACCCGAGATTCTCTCAACAAGCCTCGTGGTTCCAAGAGGGAACGTGTCACCTTTGTGTGCGAAACGATATATGCTGCCTCCCCCCTAATTTTCTTTACAGAGGCAACATAGAACTATATGAGTGCCCTATTAAATTTTGGAATTATTCCGGGTTCGTTTGGCCTTTTTTATACATCAATTGAGTTTCTGGACATTTAATGTGCATAATCCAAATTTAGTTGGAAAATCACATGTGTGTCCTTGGGTGAATTTCTAGGTCACATGCAAGAAATGGGAATGAAATTCAAACATCTTGGCGTCGTGACTCGACTGAGAACATCAAGAAACTTGGTTTTTAAATTCATGTAAATCCAAAACTCGCCTGTAAATCATGAAACTTGGTATGGTGTTATGTCATGGCACTAACATGCTGTGGTAAAAATTTTTGGCCGATTTGGAACAAGTTTGGGTATAAGCTTCTTGCAAACCGGAGCTTCTCTCAAGAAGGCTCGCGGTTCTAAGAGGGAACGTGTCACCTTTGAGTGTGAAACGATATATGCTTCCCCCCTTGAGTTTCTTTACAGAGGCAACATAGACCTACATGGGTGCCCTGTTAAATTTGGAATTATTCCGGGTTCGTGTGGCCTTTTTTATACATTAATTGAGTTTCTGGTCATTTAATGTGCACAATTCAAATTTGAACTACAAGAACATGCTCCCGTGCACCAAAGTTGGTTGAAAAATCACATGTTTGTCCTCGGGTGAATTTCTAGGTCCCATGCAAGAAATGGGTATGAAATTCAAACATCTGGGCATCGTGGCTCGGCCGAGAACATTGACAAACTTGGTTTTCAAATTCTTGTAAATCTAAAACACGTCTGAAAGTCATGAAATTTCGCATGGTGTCATTTCATGGTACTACCATGATGTGGTAAAAAAATTGGCCGAATAGGAACAAGTTTTTGTATAAGCTTCTTGCAAACTAGAGCTTCTCTCAAGAAGGCTCGTGGTCCTGAGAGGGAACGTGTCACCTTTGTGTGCATAATTCAAATTGGAAATACAAGCACATGCTCCAGTGCACCAAACATGGTTGAAAAATCATATGTGTGCTCGAGTAAATTTCTAGGTCACATGCAAGAAATGGGAATGAAATTCAAACATCTAGGATCGTGGCTCGGCTGGAAACATTGAGAAACTTGGCTTTTTAATTCCTGTAAATCCAAAACACGCATGAAAATCATGAAATTTCGCTTGGTGTCATGACATGGGACCAACATGATGTGTTAATTTTGCTGTCTGATTTGCGAAGGCGCACACATTAACAATCAACAAAGTCATTTTGGAACAAGTGTTGTCATGTCACAATCAGAAACACAAGTATTATTGAAACCGTGGGCGTTCTATTTACCATGTACATGCCGCCATGCGTCCCCTTTTTTATTAGCTAGGAGGCGACGTGCAGGGTAGCTATTTGAGTACGGGAGGCGTGCGATCAGACCCCTGTGCATGCTTATCGGGAGGAGAGCCCTTTGAGGTCCATCTGTCGTCCACCTCTCTCCCAAGGTCTCCATTAATGGTGCCCGAGCCTCTGTTTAATTGCGTGGCTATGTCTCACTCGACTGAGATTTAAGAGAGAAAAAAGAAAATCTGAATTTTTTTTTGCACAGATCTTGATGTAAGATCCGACGGACCTATATAGCATCTACTGCGACTTATAGCAAGACTGATGAATATATAAGGACGACGACAGTGCATAATAATTGTCTTACATAATTAAGAAGATAATTTAAAAAGCCACATGCGGCTACGCCCGATATACACAAGGGCAAAATAAGAAGGAAGACAACGATCTGGCTCGTTGATCTCTACTTTCTTCATGCGTTGCTGCAGGCCGCGGGAACTAGTCTCTGCAGCGAGTGGCGATGAGATCTGTCGTGTCCTCAAGACGCTGCTTGAGAGCATCCACGGATTCCTCCACCAGCCTTTGGCGCTGGATGCGGAGCATGTCATTCTCGTCCATAAGTTTCTTGACGATGATGCCGGTCTTCTTCAACAAGGCACTGGTCTCCTCCTGCTGCTCCGCACTTCGGACGATCTTCGCCCTCAGCAGGTCGCGCTTGGCCCGGAGCCTTTCATTGCCCTCCCTTAGTTGCCAGATGACGCCGGTAGGTTGTTCAAACGAGGCTTTCATGTCGTCCTGCAACCTCACACTACCGGAGATCTGATCCATCTGGCTACGGACGATCGCATCCATGTGCCTATAAAAGTCGTCGCCTGCCCACGAGATATTTTCCCAGGCCGTCGCGGCGCGGCGGGACATCTCTACTGCATTCGCGGCGCGGCAGGACATCTCTGCTACTTCCGCGGCGCAGCCGAACCAGTCTGCTGCATAGACGGCACGGCATGACCTCTGTGCTGCTACTTCCGCACGGCGGGACATGTCGGCTACTTTCGCGGCGAGGCGGGACATCTCTCGCGCTTCCGCTTCCCTGCTTGCCTCTCCCTGGTGGTAATCTCTAAACCCAGAACTCACGCTGGCCATGGCAGACGCAAGGGAAGAATGCTGAATGACTTATTTGTTTTTGTGGATGAGGAGTTGAGGAGGAATGTGCAGTCATCTTGGCATAGTAGTATTTATAACCGAGTACTAATATGCGCCTAAGTGGAAAACTATTTAGGTTGTGATCGATGTGAACAGGTTGCAATTAAATATAGCGTGGTAGTAGTACCTCCTTTCCGGTTTATAGGTCTAACACCGACGATGTGGCTATAGCTCCCACGTGTCGAGGCACGACTTAGAGGCATAACCGCATTGTGGTTTTGTCGCAAGAAGGGTCATCTTCACACAATCCCATGTAATGAACAAGAAAGGGATAAATAGAGTTGGCTTACAATCGCCACTTCACACAATGCTCAAATAAGTTCATACATCATCCAGAGTACACTCATAGTCCGACTATGGACAAATCCAAATGAAAAGAAGATAAACCCAACTGCTAGGTCCCCGATCGTCCCAACTGGGATCCACTACTGATCATCAGGAAAATACACGTAGTAACGACCAAGGTCCTCGTCGAACTCCCTCTTGAGTTCGGTAGTATCACCTGCACTGGTATCATTGGCACCTGCAACTGTTTTGGTAGTATATGTGAGTCAGGAGGACTTAGCAATCCCAAAACCCGTGAGATCAAGACTATTTAAGCTTATGGGTAGGATGTGGTAATGAGGTGGAGTTGCAGCAAGCGCTAAGAAAATATGGTGGCTAACATATGCAAATAAGAGTAAGATGAGAAGCTACGCAACGGTCGTGAAGCTATAAGTGATCAAGAAGTGATCCTGAAACTACTTACGTTCAAACATAACCCAAACCGTGTTCACTACCCGGACTCCGCCGAAAAGAGACCATCATGGCTACACACGTGGTTGATGCATTTTAATTAAGTCAAGTGTCAAATTCTCTACAACCGGATATTAAAAAAATTCCCATTTGCGGGGTCTCCAAACTTAGCTCTCGAAAGTTTATACCCTGCAGGGGTGTCCCAATTATCCCGTCACAAGCTCTCATGATCAACGAAGGATATTCCTTCTCCCGGAAAGACCCGATCAGTCTGGGAATCCAAGTTACAAGACCTTTCGACAATGGTAAAACAAGACCAGCAAGACTGCCCGATGTGCCGACAAATCCCGATAGGAGTCACATGTATCTCGTTCTCAGGGCACACCAGATGGGCCAGACGTCGGGTTAGCTGAGACCCTGGTTGCCCAGGGGGCGCCGGACATTGCCCAGTTCGGACCAACACTTAGAGGAGCACTGGCCCGGGGGGGTTAAAATAAAGATGACCCTCGGGTTTGCAACTCCCAAGGGAAAAAGGCTTATTGTTAGGCAAAAGTAAAATCAAGGTTGGGCCTTGCTGGAGGAGTTTTATTCAAAGTTAACTATCAAGGGGGTACCATAACCCCAACCGCGTAAGGAACGCAAAATCAAGGAACATAACACCGGTATGACAGAAACTAGGGCGGCAAGAGTGGAATAAAACACCGAGAAAAAGGCCAAGCCTTCAACCCTTTGCCAAGTATATAGATGCATTAATTAAATAAGAGATAATGTGATATCCCAACATATCCATTTTCCAACATGCAACAACCTCCAAGGCACCTGCAACTAGCAATGCTATAAGAGGGGCTGAGCAAAAGCAGTAACTTAGACAAACAACGGTTTCTTAGGAAGGTGGGGTAGAGGCTTGACATGGAAATATGGGAGGCATGATAAACAAGTGGTAGGTAGCGCGACATAGCGATAGAACGAACAACTAGTGAGCAAAGATAGAAGTGATTTCGAGGTTAATGATCATCTTTCCTGCAAATTTCTCACAGTTGTCGAAAGCTTGCTCCTCGTTAGCGTACCCAACTGGTTCCTCATTAACAAACTCGTCTCCCGGCTCTACCCAAAGCAAGAACACAAACAACGGAACACCAATGAATCACGGTGCAATGCACAAGCAAAATGATGCAAGGTATGATGTGCAATGCATATGGGTACTCCGGAAGGAAAATGATGATCAAGGCATCAACTTGGCAAACCAAGTGTGCCGCTGGAAAGAGTGAGTGATTTCGGTCGAAATCGATATAAGGATCACCGGAAACGGATGCACGGTTTGCAAATGACAAGAAAAACAAGAATGATGCAAATCTGCGCTTAACAGCACCATAGCACTTAGAATGCAACAAGAAACTGTGCTACAGCACTCCAACATAGCAACAAAGCACATGGCATTGAAGTACACATGAAGCTCTACAAATCATGATCACTGAGCTCCTTCTAGAACTCACTAGAACAACCCTAAAATAGCATGGCAAAGATGCAAATGATAATGGCTTCATAGACTTGGTGAAAATACTAAACATGTCAAAACAACATCAGGTAGAAATGTTTAGAGCTAGCAAACAACATGCTACAGGCACATATCATGGAAAACAAGGGCATGACATGCTAGTGGTAAAGGCATAGAACAAAAATCCCTTAATGGACTTTAACGAAAGATGTATGGAAAATGATGTCACACCCAAGCAAAAGTGGCAAGTTATATGAATAGTTTCAGACTTTGCAAGCTCATGCTACTCACCACAAAGCATTGCATGGCATAACAAGGTAACCAACATGAAGTAGACATATTAAAGAAGCTAAAAATGTCAAGAGCAAGTTCATAGGGTACATGTATCACTAGCAACATACATGGAAAAACCAAATCTCATGTTAACAATTTGCCAGCAACAATGTTTAGCAAAAGTAGAGCATGGTAATGACAAGCTATATTACTCCATTATTGCAACCAGAGGCATGAATGGATAGAGCAATAACACATCTTCAAAACACTCATACTGAACTACCTCAAAATGTGCATGGATCTCATGGTAGCAACATGGCAACATAGCATCAAAATATAACAGGAAAAGACTTGTCATTACGACGGCGCGGAGGGGCTAGGCTAGGGTTTTGGACCCAAAAATGGACGGGGAGACACATATTAATAGGTAGGGGGAGCTACGAGTGTCCAAATGAGGTGCGGTTTTCACCCACACGATCGTGATCCAACGACAGAGAGCATGGAGGGGGTATAGATGGGCTAGTGGCTATTTTGGAGGGGTGTTGGGTTGCAATAAGAGAGGGGCTTTTGCGGTTACTCGGTTAACTGTTGGGGCATCAAACGACCTCCAAATGGAACAAAATTTGACAGTCGACCTACCGGTGATAAACCTAGGCCACTCGAAAAATCCCGATCCATTCCTAGAACGTTTTTCTCCCGCTCACGAAACGAGGTTTGAGGGGTGCAACAGGTGCATGTGGGAGTGTCGGATTGCGAAACGGGCAACGGGGAAAATGACCGGATGCATGAGATGAACATGAATGCAAATGAGATGCACATGATGACATGAACAAAATGCAAAACGAAAGACAAAGACCCAACCACGAAGGGAATATCATATCACATAGCCGGAAAATGACAAGAGTTGGAGTTACAAATATGGAAAGTTACATCTGGGGTGTTACAACACTCCACCACTACAAGAGGATCTCGTCCCGAGACCTAGGACTAAAAGAACTCCAGATATTCGGAACGGAGGTGAACCTCACGTTCCCAGGTGGCTTCTTGGTCGGAATGTGCGACCACTTAACTTTCAAGAATTTGATTGACTTGTTGCGAGTCTTGCGCTTGTTTTCTTCAAGAATAGCAACGGGATGCTCATGATAAGACAAATCTTCTTAGAGATCAATCTCTTTCAAGTTGATAGTGCCCTCGGGGGTTTTGAAGCACTTGTGAAGCTGTGACACATGGAACACATCGTGCATGTTTGTGAAGTTGGACGGAAGCTCAAGTTGATAGGCGAGGTCGCCTCTTTTGCCAATGATCTTGAAAGGACCCACATATCTCAGGGCAAGCTTCCCTTTGATACCGAAGCGTCGAGTACCTTCCATTGGAGAGAAGCGGAGGTAGACATTGATGAATCACAAACAGAAGCTCAAACGACATCCACCCTGCTAGCCTAGGATTCCATCCAGGAACCTATCCCTCAAACAAAGAAGAAGCGGAACAAGAACTCCAAAACAATAAACATCGCTCTCACATTATGATCATCGCCTTACCTATACCTAAAACTGTTGTGTAGTAATTTGTGAGCCACGAGGACTCAACAATCCCATTACCATGGGTATCACGACTAGCAAAGCTCAATGGGTAGGAAAACGGTAAGTGGTGAGGTTGCAGCGGTGACTAAGCAATATATGGTGGCTACCTTACGAATACAAGAGCAAGATGAGAATCTACGCAGATGGTCGCAAACTAGAAATGTTCAAGAGGTGATCCTGAACTACTTAAATTCAAACATAACCCAACCGTGTTCTATTCTCGAATTTCCCCAAGAAGAGACCATCATGGTTACGCAATGCAGTTGGTGTATTTTTAATGAGTTTAATTCAAGTTCTCTAGAACCTAATATGAAGAAATTCCCATCTGCCACATAACCGCGGGCACGGCTCTCGAAAGTTTAAAACCTGCAGGGTGTCCCATCTTAGCCCATGACAAGCTCACGATCCGCGGAGACAATCCTCCATCGCGGCACACCTGATCAGACTGGGAATCCCGGTGCACAAGACATTTCTACAATGGTAATACAAAACCAGCAAGACTTCCCGATGCACCGACAAATCCCGATAGGAGCTGCGCATATCCCATTCTCAGGGAACTCCGGATGGGCAAGATGTCGGGTTGGCTGAGACCCTGGTTGCCCAGGGTGCGTCGGACATCACCCGGTTTGGACCAACACTCAGAGGAGCACTGGCCCGGTGGGTTGAATAAAGATGATCCTCGGGTTTATAACTCTCTATGAAAAGTTTAGGTTGTTATTAGGCAAATGTTAAAACCGAGGTTGGTCCTTGCTGGAGGAGTTTTATTCAAAGCAAACTGTCAAGAGGGTCACATGCCCCTCATCGTGTTAGGGATGCAAAATCAAGGAACATAACACCGGTATGACGAAACTATGGCGGCAAGAGTGGAACAAAACACCAGGCATAAGGCCGAGCCTTCCACCCTTTACCAAGTATATAGATGCATTAAAATAAATAAGAGATATTGTTATATCCCATGATATCTATGTCCCAACATGGAACAACCTGCAACTGCACCTGCAACTAGCAACGCTATAAGAGGGGGCTGAGCAAAGTGGTAACATAGCCAAACAACGGTTTGCTAGGATGGTGGAAAGGTTAGAGGCTATCATGGTAATTTGAGAGGCTTAATAAACTAGTGGTAGGCAGCGCGGCATAGCGATAGTATCGAGACAACTAGCATAGCAAAGATAGTACTGAGATCCAAGGTGATGGTCGTCTTGCCTGAAATCCTGCTAGGAAGAACAACGAGTCGATGAAGAAGATGAAGCCACATGGTCGAACGAATCCTCACAATCACAACAAAACAAGAACTATCAAGAAGGAGCACAACCAGAAAGAAGCAAACAACATGGTAAACAACCATCACAAAAACATGGCATGATGCACAAAAAAGTATGATGCATGACAAGGCTACATGATGCTACTCATGGCAAGAGATGATGCATACAAGACCAACACATCATAACAAGTTTGAATGAGGCCGGAAACAACATATAACAATTCCGGTAAGTCCTCATATGCATATTTCGAAATTGGTCCAGATCTGATTACAACACAATGTTGACATTGTTAAACATCAAGTTAAGATTCACCATGATGATCTACACGGTTTTCTAGTCAAGTTACATATAAAGTTTGTCTAATTCGGAGCTACGGCCAAGAAGATATGAGCAAAACAAGTTAAACATGACATTGATGCAAATGCAAGAAAAACAACATCACAAACATTCCAAAACATAGATGCAACAAGGCATGATGAAACTACATGCAAAACTAAGAAAGTTCCCTATAGAGCACGCTCAAAATGGAGCAACGGTTCAACACATACACCCAATACGAGTTTCAAACACAATCTGCCCAAAAACAGCAACTAAGCACTTTCCAATCAAGGAAACAACATGCTAAAGGTATCATATGAGCACAAACTTGATATGCACTCAAAGTACAGACAACATGCTTCAAATAACATTTAAGGTTCAGGTTCATAGGTGTCAAGATTAATCCAAGATGGTAATGCAAAAAAGCAACTTAACAACACATATTATGACTTGGTGAAAAACATGGCATATGCATGAGCGGGAATAATATATTGACATGTTGGAGACATGAAACAAAGATGATGTAGTGCACGAACATAACAAGCAAGAGCATGACACGCAAGTACATGTTAAACATGGCAAAACATGATTACTAAGCATCTCAATATGAGCCCTATATCAATGGCAATCAACAAGACAAGAAGCAACAAGATATAAGCTGATTCTCGAAATTAGAAGAAATCTGGGAATGCAAAACATAACATTATGATGCTGACTTTGGGGGCACATAACAGCATGCATAGAAACTTTGGCCCTGTTTGGTTCGGCTGTGGATTTCTAAAAGCAGCTGTGAAAAATTTGCTGTGGAAAAACAGCTGTGGAAAATCTGATGTGAAAAAGATGTTGGTCATTTGGCAAACCAGCTGATACAGCTCTTTCAGATTTTGGCCCGCAGCGTAATCAGATTTTGGAAAGCACGTCCTGAGCTGCTTCAGCTTTTGGTTCAGATTTTGGCAGCGGATTTCTAGAATCGGATTTTGTTGGGTTCGCCCTTTGGTTCAGATTCTACTACTCGGCAGCGGAATCTGTCGATAAAAGCTGAACCAAACAGGGCCTTTAATAAGCATGCAAAATACATGGACATGTAGTAGACATGATATACTTCAACTTAGTCCATGGGCACAAGTTCATATGAAACATGGAGCAATTACTAAGATGCTTTGCAAAATGGAACATGTTGTTAACAGGATGACATATTTAGCATGATGGCAACTTGAGAGTAAGAAAGAGACAAGCTACGGCAAGTTATAATGACAACCAAGGGAATGTTTTCAAAGTAAACATAACAAAGAGCAAATAACTTCAAGGCATCATATACATATGGCTCATAGACTAGTGGGAACCATCAAGACAAGATTGCATGTTATAACAGTTTCAGCAAGTGTAAACAACAACAACATAGCATGTTTGCAAGCTTGGAACAGAGGTCATATGAAGTCCAAAATCATCAAACTTGGCATGTGGACAAAGTACTCCTAGCGTACTTCAATTCATGTAAAAGGAGCATCACCAAAAGAGGCATAGATCAATCAATAACAAGCTCACAACATGGCATCATGAAGTTAACAGAAAACTGGAACATCATTTAGGCATGTTCATGGAAATGAAAACATATGCTACAGGACATGTATGAGGCATCAAAAGGCATGGCATGATATAGCATAACATGGACATCAACACACCCTTAATGAAGTTCATAGAAAAATGCATGGAATAGATGGTAGCTTCAAGTTAACAAGGCATCACAATGTAACAGTTACAGACTTAGCAAAAATCACGAAGTCTCAGAAATGAGCAACATTAAGTAGCACACTTCACAAGCTTGTGCTAGTCACCACAAGGCACATGAAAAATACATGGATTGCACCACTGTAAAAATGGCAATAATATGCTCCTAAAACATATAGACATGATGCACAGAAGATGCACACACAAAATGCAACGAAAAAGACAAAACATATAGCACTCTTGCAACAGGGATTAACATGGCATACTGCATCCTAACATGCATGCAAATGACACTAACATAAAGAGCACTCTGAGATGAACATTTTGACATATCATACACGCAAAACGGAGCAACATGCATGGAGATGTGGTAGGTCAACGAATGCAACATGCTATAGTTTCCAGGGACTTAGTCATTTTTCTGGAAACAAAACATACGGGCGCACAATAGTATACTTCGCTTAGGGCGGGGTTTAGGAGTGGGCTGCTCACCTAGGGACAAATGGGCCGGTCGGGGTGGTTCAGGCGGCTCGAGGTGGACCGGGCCGGTCCGAGTGAACCGGCCGGTTCACCGGTTTAGACGGGTCGGGGCGGTCCAGGGCGCTGACGATCGGGCCCACCTGGACCAGTCAACGCGCGGCGCGATGCGATCGCGGCTTCCCCCAATCGAACTGGAGAGCGACGTCGGCACGATCTCCGGCGAGGGGCGGCAGAGGAGGTGGGGGACCGACGCGAGGCGACGGAGGACGACGGATCCGGAGGCGGCGACTCCGTTTCTGGGCGGAACCAGCGGTGGGAGACGAGGGCTGCGCGGAGGGAGCTCCAGCTCCAGCGAAATCCTATGGCGGCGGTGGCGGTTACATGCGGGAGGACGGGGTCGGTGGGGTGAGAGGAGGAAGTGGATGAGGAGAAGGAGGAGATGAGGAGGCGGACGGCAGGGATGGCACGACCTGGGCGGCGAAGGAGGTCGTCGGCGACGTTCGGCGGCCGAAGCGGGTTCGAGGTGGGCGGCACAGAGGATCTCGGGAGGAGTGGGGCAAGCGGGAGACAGGCGCTAGGCGGCGGCGTGCAAGCTCGATGATGGGCCCCGATGGGCTTGGCGGGCCTATCCCGGGCCCTGGCGGGGGCACGATGGAGGCAGGGTTGACTTGGTGGCAGGGAGGCGACGTGGAGGGTTGTTGTCGAGGATATACCCCGCGGTGTAACCCGGCTGGATGTATGACCCGGATGGATCTTGGCGACTCACTGGTGACCCGCCCGGAGCTTGGCGACTTACGGGTAACCCGCCCGATCTTTGAGACTCATTAGTAACCCGACGGGCGGGTCAGACGGATGACAAGGCCCAAGGCCCAGTATGACGGTTCGTATGATGGTGGGTCGGCTTAAGAGAAAAGGCGTAAGGAATATTCTCCTACAAAGGAAGCAAGACTAGGACTGCACTTGTAATAGAGTAATCCTAATCCAACTAGGACTAGTCATGTAACCCGCCCCTTCAACATATATAAGGAGGGGCAGGGCACCCCAAGAGGGGGGGACAGAAAACAATCGCTAAGGTTAGACACAACTAGGAGAGCCAGTTTACGGCGACTCCCTCGTGATGATAATGAGACCTAGCCACAAATAGCATGTAGGGTTGTTACCGGATGATGTTTACCGGATAATGAGACCTACCGTGGGGCTCGCGCACGGTGGTGTTGAGTTCTTGGAGGGATCTCTCTCAGGGATCGAGAAGCTTGCGATGTGCCGGATGAAAAAATAAAAGCCGATGCAGAAGATCACATCGTCAACGAGCAGTCAAAACAAGATCAAGGGAAAAGTTAGGGTTGCATGTTCAGCGTCTACCTCGCGCGCCCTGATATGTCGAGGTCAAGGACGACGCGGAAATTGCCAAAGCAGGTTCACAACCCAGGAAAGAATACGAGATATGGCAGGTCTGCTACGACCCGGAGATGGACTTGGTCAAACCATAACTCCGGCTATGACTTCCTGCGCCTTCAAGCCGCTCACGTCCATGGCCAAGGTGTTGCCTCGCGAGCCAACCACGTAAGCCGCCGGCTGCCTCGGGGCCATTGTTCGAACCACCGTGTATGAGTCGCCGTCGCCTATCTGTTTTTAAATCGCCCAGTCTGGCTTTTGCTCGACCCACCGGCGCCTTTGCCTTTTTTGCTGCTGCTCCACCGCGGGCTCACCTTGCTGCGAGCCGCTTCTCTGAGTCACCGCCTTGGCGTCGCGTTCGATTTTGAGCTACCTTAGACCGTCGCCGACTTGAAGTTGCCTCTGCCTTTTCTGCTCCAAGAAGCGGCCTCCCTACTTCCGCTGTCGCGGCCTTCCTAATCGCCACCGCTCCAAGTCGCTCTGAAACACCACGATTATTGAGGCCATCGAGCAGCCCCCGCCTTGAGACGCCACGTCCGCTAGTGTAGCGGCATCGCGAGTCGCCGCACCCGCAATTCGCCTTGCCCGCACCTGCAAGTTGCCTCACCATTTCCAAGCTGGCATGCTTCTGCTCTGAGTCATGTCGTTTCACCTGTAAACAGCCAATTTGATCCATCATGACCCACTGCACCTGACTCCGAGCTGCCTTGCTGCAGGCCTTCCACCACCATGAGCCGATATGGCCTTGAGCCGCCTTGCCGTCTTTTTTTTGAACCGGGCATAACCCCTTTCCATTACTTTGACATAACGGAAATACAAAGTTTTCACCATTGCAGTTACTAAGGAGGCGAGAAAGGGGAAAGCGAGTTCAATGCATCCTTGGCAAACCCACTGCAAGCACTCGTCCTCGAGCAGCTTACCGTGGGGCGAAAACCCAAGGACACCCAAACACAGAACTAGCCCTAAACGATATCATCCAGCGAGGTTTTGATACAGCAAAAGAGCTCACGCAGGAGCAGAATGAGAGCGCTCACACAGGAGCAGCATGACCACAGATCAATACCAAGGCACACGACCAAGACGAGATTAACATGACCCAGCTCAGGCACCGATCCTCTTCCTTCAGTCCTGCTCCATCTTGCCTGAAGCCGCACAAATCCTCATCATGTTTGATGCGCTGGCTCTTAGCATTTTTGATCCTCTCTCCATCGCCTCCCGGTCCGTCCCAGTCATCATCCCTGCCCAATAAGAGATGAAACCATAAGCAGAATAAATCACAGCGAAAGGAGTCTTTAATTTTTTATGTTCAAAGGTAGCTTGGTTTCGGCAATTCCATATAGCCCAGCACACGGCTGCAAGCACAAATGTGTAAAACTTTCCTCCATCAGGAAGGAAAACGTAGCACCATGAAAAGTATTGCCAAATATTGTTCGGACATGTGTCCGTACCCAGAACACACCCCACCGTCCTCCAGACCACCCTGGCCATAGGACATGTGAAGAACAGGTGATTTGAAGTCTCTCTGTTCTAACAGAAAGAACATTTGGGGTTGCCGGCCCATCGTCTTCTACTCATGACATCTCTAGTCAAAATAGCATCCTGGAAGGTTTGCCACACAAAAATTTGAGTTTTCAAAGGGATCTTTGCCTGCCAGATCCATCTGTAGTTACAACCTGCGATGTTTCTCTCCAGGTAGTCATATACCGATCTGGTTGTAAATTTATTCTTCTTGTCCAGGGTCCAAGCCACTTGATCAGGTTCATCCGATAACTCCCAAGAGTTAACAGTGTTATTGAGTTCATTCCACTGATCTAACAATGCTGCATGCAGCTGTCTCCGGAAGAAGTTTTCCCCTATACCATTTCTAAACTGTTCCACCGTGATCTCCTGTATATTACAAATGTTGTACAACATAGGGTATTTCTTCTCCATAGGGAGCTCGTCATGCAAGGAATCTTTCCACACCCTGGCAAGGTTGCCCGAATTCATAATCACTTTACGACCGGCCAGGTAATATTCTTTTACTTTCATCATAGCTTTCCAGATAGGGGAATCACTAAACTGCTTTTGAACGATGTAACCTTATCTTTTTTCAGGTATTTCGCTCGGATTACTTCTTGCCACAGCCCTTGCTGTGTTTCCAGTTTCCACCACCACTTGGTGAGAAGACTGATGTTCTGTTTTCGGAGATCTTTCACCCCCAGTCCTCCCTTATTCTTAGATCTACATATTCTGGTCCATTTGACCAGGTGATATCTCTTGCGGCCCTCATGTTCTTGCCAAAAGAAGCGCTTACGATGTTTGTCCAGTTTATCAATGACCATCTTAGGCAGGAGAAACATAGACATATAAAAATAGATGATGCTAGTAAGGGAAGAGTTCAGAAGGATAAGTCTTCCTCCTGATGAGGCCGCATTGCCTATCCAGGACTCGCAACAATGCAAGAATCGCTCATCGGCGAAGTTCCACTGTAGGCTATGAAGGGCCGAATAGCCGACTGGCACGCCCAAATATTTCATTGGGAAATGACCAATCTGACAATTAAACAGTTCTGCATAGAAGGTTAAAATATCATCATACCCTCCAACACAAAGGATTTCGCTCTTTAGGAAATTGATTTTAAGCCCAGACATGAGTCCAAAGATATAAAGTAACAACTTCAGGTTAACAGCAGCTTTTTTATCGTGCTCCAAGCAAATGACAGTGTCATCTGCATATTGAAGGATGGCTACCCCATCTTTGATAAGATCCGAAGCCAATCCAGTAAGAAGTTTTTCTTTCTGTGCGTTGCGGATCATTTTTGATAGTGTCTCAACTGTCAGGTTAAAGAGAAAGGGGGAGTGGGGGTCGCCTTGACGCACCCCCTTGTGGTTTTGGAAATAGGGGCCTTTTTCATTATTCATTTTGACACTGACAGTTCCGTTGTAAAGAATTTTTTTAATCCAACCACACCAAGTTGTCCCAAAGCCTCGACCTTGATGACATTCCAATAGGAATTCCTAGTCGATCTTGTCATAGGATTTTTCAAAGTCTAATTTCAGCACCACTCTGACTTTCTTTTTCTGGTGGGCGTGATGTAGAACTTCATGCAACGTAAGGATACCATCCATGATGTTCCTGTGTTTAATGAACGCATTTTGATGTCTGCTAATCAGCTTGTCAGCAAAAAGCGCCACCTGGTTATCCAAAACCTTGGTGATAAGCTTATAAGGGCATCTTAGGAGACATATGGGGCGGTATTGCTATATTTTCTTTGCCCCTTTCATCTTTGGAATAAGTGTAATCACCCCATAGTTCAGGCGGGCTATGTCAAGGTTGTTAGAATGGAAGGCTTTGAACAAACACATGATGTCACTCTTGACAAACTCCTAACAATGCATATAAAACTCTGCTGGAATGTTATCCGGCCCTGGTGCACGGTTACATCCCATCCCAAACAACGCTTTTCTCACTTCTTCTTCTGTGAACTCGCTCGTGAGTAGGATATTATCCTCTTCATTGAGTTTTTCTTCTTCAGACCAGGTTTCAGGGGATAAATGGAACATATTGCCTCTGGCCGGACCAAACAGTTCCTTGTAATATGAGGTTGCGTGTTCTAGTAGGTTTTTCGTGCCCTCAATGTTCACCTCCCCCGCGGAGAACGAGTGAATAGTATTTTTTCTCTTTCTACCATTAGCAATCTTGTGATAGAAAGCTGTGTTACTATCTCCTTTGAGCAGCCAACGCTCATTGGAATGTTGCAACCAAAACAGTTCTTCCATAACAAGGAGGTCATTTAGTTCTACATACAAGGAGGTCCTCTCTTCATAAATTTCTGGATCGAGGGGGCCATTTTCTTCCAACCTCTCAATCTTCTCTAATTCTTCTTTGATGCATTTTTTTCCTTTTTTCTGGCATGCCCAAAAGAGTGAGCCCCCCATCCTTTGAAGTATTTCTTGATCCGTTTGAGTTTGATATTCAAGATATCAATGGGATCCTCGGAATTCACAGGTTGCTCCCAAATACTCTTAGCCTTGGCATAAAACTCTTCCTTCTTAAGCCAGCTTAGCTCAAATCTAAACTCCCGATTATGGGAAGGGCTAGTTTTCATAGGTTCTGTGACCAAAAGTAGTGGATTGTGATCCGAGGTATCTCTCACCAACTTACGAATAGATACCAAAGGGAATATATCCTCCCATTTAGAGTTCATAAGAATTCTGTCTAGTTTCTCCAAGGTAGGGTGTTTCTGCTTATTGGACCAAGTGTACTTTCCCCCTCCCATATAAATCTCTCTTAAATTTAAGGATTTAATAATAGAATTAAATTTGTCTGTGTAATGGGAATGGGTCATTTTTTTGTTTTTCTCCTCACTGTATCGTAAGATATTGAAATCACCGCCCACTATATAGGGGACATGGATCTGGGAACAATTAGTATCTAGCTCATTTAAGAATTCATTTTTCCTATCATCCTGAGCTGCCCCATAGACTACTACGAGAGCCCAGACGCACTTTTTTTTAATATCATATATGTTAGCTTGAATAAGGAAGCTTCCAAGTACCCAGGATATAATGTCAAGATTTTCTTTCTTGATACGACATAGGATACCACCTGATTTGCCAATAGAAGGGGTCTAGTTCCAGATGTATCTATCCAAGGGGTCCACCTTTCTTAGGAATTTAGGAGAGAATTTTTTCTTCATAGTTTCTTGCAGACCTATAAAGTCAAGGGAATGATCTCTTATTAAATCAGAGAAGCAGGTAGTCATTCCTTTTTTTCCTGCTCCTCTGCAATTCCAAAAGATTCCATTCATTTAATCACATTGTTTTTCCCCTTCTAGTAATCCTACTAGGAGGCAGAGTAGGATTACCCTCTTTTTTCATTAAGGAAACACCATTTTTCTGACTCCTGGTCACAGGTTTGGATATCACCACATTAACTTTTCTATCCCTCTTCTTCCTGGATTTAACCATAATAAAATTCTCTTCCTCTACATCAGTTTCGTCACCCCACCTCAAATTCAAGGGGTTTTGTCCCCTTTTGCATTAGTTAAGACCATAGGGATCTCCACATTGTTATTATCTTATTTTTTCTCCTCCTGAGGTTCATTGTTCCGACATTTTTCAAGTTCTCTCAGAACATCAATGCAGGTAAAGTCAGTATCAGGAATGTCAACACCCATTTTAACCGCCCTAAGAATCAACTCAGGGTTAGAGAGCGTTTCAAAAGAGTTTGGGCTGTTATGCGTACCTTCCATATTCCTCTTCTTCACCGCTGCCACGGCCTTTTCCTCCACCCTCTCCAGCTTGTTCTGCACATTACGCGAACTGAAGCGAAGGTTCTCTTCGGTGACTAGAGGGGGGTAGGAATCACCTCATCTTCCACACCATCATCAGGCAATTCTACTCTGTAGTTGCTGCTTCCACCCAGCTTGTCTTGTTTGTACCTGTGTAGATGACCTCACGACATCAGAATAGGATTTTTGCCCATTGCTAGGCCAAAGAGTATCCGTTTTTCTTTCATTGTTAAGGATACTTACATTCTCCTCTCTCAGTTTCTGTTCTTGAGCCATAGTGTTGATTAATAGTGAAGTGTGCAAGGAGTCATCGGATTCCACACTCTCCCGCGACTCCCGAATGACGTCCTGCTTCTCTCCCTTGGACCTAGAAGGGGCCTGCCCAGGCCCGAGAGAGAAACTGTTCATCATAGCTCCAGGAGCCGCCTGCTTATATCCCTCTTTTTCCACATTCTTATTAGGGCCCTGAGATATCTCAACTGTTTTTTTTCTCTCTATTGGGATCTCTAGTCAGAACTTGCTCCACTTCAGAGAAAAAAATCATAAAAGTGCCCTCCTAAAAGTGCCTCAGCCACAACAGGGATTTCATCAGTGTTTCTGCACCCCATTTTAACACGAACAGAGCTAGGACGGTGCAGAGTTACACCATCAATCTCAAGAGGAACACCTACCAATGATGTAACATAAGCCATATTTCTTTCGCTTCTCTTATCCAGAGGGACATTACTGACTCTAACCCAGGCTACCTCCATGACTCCTTTAGCCCCCACAGTAGATGACCACTGTGTGGCATGAATCACAGCCCCACTTTTCTTAAGAGTGACTTTCCCCACATAACAGATTTGCGCTACTGCTCTGGGGTTAGGAAATCTCACAACAAAAACTCCAGGGCCAATAGCATGCGCCGAACAGCGCCAACCCGTAGCCAAGTAATCGCTAAGATCAAGCTCCATTTGACGAGTCGATGTTTCCCCTTCAATGATAGTAATTACAATATTATTGGCCCTCTCCTTCACCTGATTAGCAGTACAAGAATCATGTATGTAGTAGAAGCCCTGCCCTTTTGACTGGAAAGCACACATAGGGGCAATGCATTCCCACGGAAGGAATTCGACACAAACAGAAGCAAGGTGACCTAATTTGTTGTAGCATTCACAGAAAGCTTGTGGGCATCGCGTAGGAGGATGCTCAGGGGACTTGCAAATGGGACAGAGATCAGGATTCTTGGTAGGGTGCACCTGGTTTTGCTTTCCATGAGGACGCTGCTGCGGAGGGGGGGCGTGTTGATCTGCACTGACGCCGCCCGAGCCCGACGACGCCTACACCTTCTGAACCCAGATCCTGCCATCGTGGATCTCGCGACGCCTCCCCGCAGCCTCCTCCCACCTGGATGTGTCATCCGACGCTGACGCGGCCTTGGACGAGTTGGAGTGGGAGTTGGTGTGCCTCCCGTCGTCGTCGCGCCGCCACGAGAACTTGCTCCTGTCGCCCCCGCGGCCGTTGCTGTGCCCGGGGATCCGACCCATTCCACGACCAGCTCTTCCTCCTCCCGTCACCTCGTGCCGGTCTCCATGATAGCCGCGTCCCCCCTCCGTCGCCATGGGAGGGGAGGCGGCCACCGCAGCGAAGGATCTCGAGTCTCCCCCAACCTTGCCTCTCCACCACCCAAACGACTCTGCTGTCCTGGATCTAGGGTTTCTCTCCGCCGCCCAGAAATGGGAGAATGAGATATCTAGGTCAAGCACGGGTCGGGGCGTGGGATTTATACCTCCATTGCGCGGCTGCGGGGGGGGGGGAGTGGAGGGTTGGATGTCTCCCCACGTGTCGCCCATCCGCCATTGACGGGCGGTTAGGAAAGCTCGGACCCGTCTCGGACCGAATCGCTCCCATGGTCTGGTTTTTTTGGGCTGAACCGCGTCAGGTGCCACGGTGGATCTCAACAGCCGGTTCGCCACCGGCAGCCGGTCGCGTACCCTAGCGAAGTGGCACGGGAAGGCCACGATATCACCAATGTCGATTTCCTCCACCGCGCGCAGGTACCGCGCATCCATCGTGACCCCTCACGAATCCTTGAGCACCAGGCGTAGAGCATCCCGATGCAGAAGGAGCTCGCCGTCGTGGAACGTGAGCGCTCTCGTCGCGAGATCGGTGGCGAAGGAGACCTGCCATCGCACCTCCGCATCGCCGCCCGAGTTGCCGCTCGAAGAGGCAGCCATAGGTCTTGAGCCGCTTCCCTTTCTATTTGACTCCGCCGCGGCCTTTCCTCCGCAATGAGCCACCTCGTGTTGCGGCCTCACCTCGATGCCGCCTCAAGCAGCCAACTTCACCTCAACTTTGGGCTGTCGGCACCTCTCCGTTGTCGCGACTGTGCGGTCTTGAGCCGCCCTCCTTGAAGCGCCAAGCCACTGATGCATTGGCCTTGGATCTCCTCACCCACGGCTGTGACGAGCCGCTAGGGCTGAGCTGCTCGGGCTTACCTGTTCTGAACCATCCGCCCGTCGGCTATCTCTGATTTCGCCCCTCAAGCTGCCGCGCCCGTGAGCCACCTCCGCCTTAAGATGTCCCGTGCAGCCGCTCCTGCGGCTTCTTCTGCCATGAGCCCATGACTCGTCTCCGCTGTGCCAATGCGTCCCCTACTGATGTGGTCTTGTATCGCGAGTACAAAACAAAAGAAAATTGGGGGTTCAACCGGAGGATAATGAAGCAGTGCATGCATGCATGACGATTCAAAGACTAGTTCGCCGACAATAATGGAGCAGGAATCTCAGTGGACAAGTACTATTATTAAGTTTACAGCAGGTCGATGGCAGTCAAGATGTTGGATTAAATCCCAAAGACACAAAGCAAAGTACACTAGTACTAGATCAATTATGTCAAGGCTGATTTGATTACTTATTGGTGGACTACTACCCACATGGAGGCCTGGAACAGTACTATAAGTACTATGACATTTGCAGAGCCGTATTTCATCTAGTTTATGTCCACACCGTCCAGCATTATGCATTGGCAACGTCTACATTCATTCGACAAAATCACCAGGACTATTATTCATTACAAAAGGTGTCGCAAAGGGGGCCAACATTTTTTTTGCCCTAGCACTTGTCAGTGTCATGCTGCTTGACGGATACGTGAGTAAGTTGCCCCCCGCTTCATCAACACACGTGACTGGCTCGTCGTCCATGCCCGCGGCCGTATCGGCTTACAACACCACAGCCGACTCATTTGTCTGCTCCCACGGCCGACTCGGCTGTGATTGATTTCAGCTTCAATGTGGTGATCATCAACTCCGCGGTGGATAATTTCCGGACCAACATATGAGGTGATATCTATCTAAATCAATTTTCTTGGTATATATTGTTTTTATCAAGGGAACAGTTACTTTGGTCCATATATTTTGTTATGTAGGACAATTATTCATTATAAACGTGGTTTATACCATGGGTACGGAGCACGCGCTGGCAACGTCTTACCCGTTGTTCGTCCGTGCCACATTACACGGTGAATGGGCACGTGCAACATGCCGCCCTTATGGCCCAGTCTATATCAACACATCGTGCCGCACCTGTGTGCACAAGCTTCTTAATGAGCATACGCAAATCGCCGCTCGGATGGTCTGGTTTTCTTCCAATAACTCTAGAGCAAATTATCAGATATTATCAGCCACCGTTCGCACCTGTCTGCATGAGCTGTTTATTGAGTATGAGCAAGTCACTGCTTGGGTAGCCCGGTTTTCTTTCAACAAATTGGAGCAAATTATCATATATTATCCGCTATCGTCCGTACCTGTCTGCATGAGCTGTTTATTGAGTATGAGCAAGTCACTGCTTGGGTAGCCCCATTTTCTTTCAACAAATTGGAGGCAAATTATCATATGTTATCAGCCGCCGTCTGCACTGGATGGCTCAATGGGAAGGCGCACAAGTCACCGCCACTATAGTTTGGTTAACTACAAACAGTCAGTTGGAAGTAACCATTGGCCGAGTTGCTGACACGGCTCATACGGGATCATTTATAACCCGCCGCAGTCACCTCAACCTTCTATGGATACACATCGCGCTATCAACACCAATAATATACACCCTGTGCTATGGTCAAATATGGATAATCTCAAGCCAACTCCTCAAGTCGTCGTGAGACTCGGGGGCTATGATTACAGGACTCAGAAAATGTTGCCAGTTTCAGCAAAATTCAAGAACTCCGGGTCATTGGAGGGAAAAATAACCCAGCCCTCGAGGCTACTGCCCTGTTGGTGAAGATTTGAAGGCCATCAGAAAAATTTCCGGCTTAAAAAAGTGATTGACAATCATAGAGTTCCGGTTCAATAGAAGAATTACAGGTTATCAAGAAGGATTCCGGTTCAAAATCCGGTTCAAGGGAAATATGTCTCTCAGAAAGCTTTAAAGCTCTCAATATCCGGTATGAAATTCTGGTTCAAAAAGAATTCATCTCTCGCAAGTTCGAGTTCTCAGAAAAATTAAAGGTTGCCAAAGAGAACTTGTTGCCATGATGCGCAGTTCAAACATGGGTATCCAGCCTTATGGCTTATCTTATTATGGTCACATGGGGGCTTCTTTCTCATTGAGCGAAGCTATGATTACCCTTTGATCTGGCGTATACACCATGTTTATAAAACACTTGGGGGCTTGCTACCCAGGTTAATACGGACCAAAGAGAGTCTGTTGCAAAAGCACAACTCAAACATAGGCGCCCATTGAGCACAGCTCAAAAATATTGCTTGGGGGCTCTTTTGTTCTAAACAATAAAGAGTTTTTATAACCCTTGTAATAGGCTTGGAAGCCAGGTGTATTCACCTAAAACCCTGGGTTATCCTGCCTTTTCAAGTAAGGCACTCCACCCAGGTAATCCTGGAATGACCCGCCGAACGTTTGACAAGTAAATCTTATGCAGACATTGAACTTGTCAAAGTTAAAAAGATGGTTGGTTATGTGAGGTCCATCTTATAAAGTTTGTATATACGTCTAACTCAGTGGCTGTGCGGCCCGTGAAAGCACTCGATTTTCGGCCTGGCAGCCCATGACAAGCCTCATTTTTTTGTTTGTTTTTATTCGACATATTTTATATTTTTTGACGTTTATTTGATGAGGCTTATAATGCTTTATGATTACAATTCACCGGTGTTTATTAAACTGGCCTTGTTTTTTACTATAAGTCGCCAGTGTATGATGAGAAATTATCCGGTGTTTATTAGCCTGGTCTGGCTTTGGACATTAAGTCGCCAGTATATATTTGGATTGCGCCATTGGAATCATGCGCTTATAAATCATTGGGTTATATTATTCAAATCTTTAATAGCCAACATGGCTGGATTTTTATTACGGTTATCAATAACCAATATTATGATTGAGGTTTTCAAAGTTGCTTCAGCGCAATGGATATTATTTTATCAATGGATATAATTTATTTTACAATGGAAGGAATAGTCCCGAGTCGCTGCAGGCTTACGACTCGGCACTTGGGGGCTACATTATTCAAGTTGAAATTACATCAAATATGCAAGTCTCGTGTCGCTGCAAGCATGCACCATGACACTTGGGGGCTAATGCAAAGTCATTTTTTGATCACCTTATTGAAGACCTCACTCATCACATTGTAATGAGCCGACCCTTGGGGGCTACACGTTGCTGCTCGAATTTACATGATCATACATATAAAGTCTCTGCTCATTATTGCATAATGACCCATCCCTTGGGGGTTACACTGGTTAAAGTTTTTCTGAGAAAAAGACAATTACAAGTCCCAGGCTGTTGCAAGCATGACAACCCGGCACTTGGGGGCTACATATATGGAGTATTCAGTCTTTGCTAGTCACTGAGATGAACAAACATGGATTTCTTTAAAATGGTAGTATTTATATTGAAGCAAGTATTAAGTGATCACTTTGTTCTGCTCAAGACTTGGGGGCTACAGGTAATATGGATATAAGGGAGAAATATCTTCAAATTTTTAGTTTTGAGCAAACCAGATTGACCCGGTGTCACCAATAATTATGACCCGGTGTCGGCAACAATCATGACCCGGAATCATCAGTTATTATAAACCGACAATTTTGAAGATCATAGCTCGATAAGTTCTACATTTTAAAGCCGGCTGAATATTAGTTGAATATTTGAAGACCAATATTTTTGTCAAGTCAGAGCATTGAAGGCCTACTCAAATGCATTCTTTATTTACAATATTTATTCTACAAGCAAATTGATTATGAAGCTGGTCTATTGGCCCGGATTTTCTAGAAGAAGGAAATGACAAGGACTTAAGGATGTTCAGGTGCTGGCTTACAAGAATATTTAACCTGGAGCACAACCTGTTAAAATTTGTTCTTATGTTTTGTTTATAGGATCAGTTTAACATGGATAAATCCAAATTAAACTGGGGGCTAATGTCGCAGATATACCCCGCGGTGTAACCCGACTGGATGTATGACCCGGATGGATCTTGGTGACTCACTGGTGACCCGCCCGGAGCTTGGCGACTCACGGGTAACCCGCCCGATCTTCGCGACTCATTAGTAACCCGGCGGGCGGGTCAGACGGACGACAAGGCCCAAGGCCAAGTATGCCGGTTCGTATGATGGTGGGACGGCTTAAGAGAAAAGGCGTAAGGAATATTCTCCTACAAAGGAAGCAAGACTAGGAGTCCACTCGTAATAGAGTAATCCTAATCCTACTAGGACTAGTCATGTAACCCGCCCCTTCAACATATATAAGGAGTGGCAGGGCACCCCAAGAGGGGGGACAGAAAACAATCGCTAAGGTTAGACACAACTAGGAGAGCCGGTTTACGGCGACTCCCTCGTGATGATAATGAGACCTAGCCACAAATAACATGTAGGGTTGTTACCGGATGATGTTTCCCGGGGCCTGATACTGTCTAAACCCTTGTCTTGTGTCGCATCTCTCGATTCCGCTCAACCCCTCTCAAGCTATCACATAGATGTGTTGGCCTTGCGACTAAGTCCTGAAACTAGGCCATCTGCCGTAACAATTCCATGATAGTTGTGGCTGGCTGGAGGGGCGCGCAGGTGGCGACGCGGCCATTGAAACGCCACCAAGTGGCAAGGAGGAGATGGCCAGCGTCGGAAAACAAGGAGGGAAGGGAGGTGGCGGCGTCGGATCCGAGGAAGGAGTGCTAGGGGGCTAGGTTTCCAATTTAGGCAGTGGGAGGGAATTATATAAGGAAGGAGTTAGGGTTAGGGTGGTTTGAGGCTATTTCGGAGCCCTACGATCACTATCGGACGGTTCCGGAGCGGAGGGGGAGTGTAGGAAGGCTAGATGGGCTGTGTAGATGTGTTGGGATGAGAAGATAGAGAAGCAGAGCGGCCCGACAGTAGTTTTGGGGACCGAAACATCCGACGAATATACCGACTATATTACGGCTGTATGTTTAACGGTTGGGCTAACAAACGAGCTCCAAATGCGATGAAATTTGACAGGCGGTCTACTTACACTATAACACGATCGCACCCCAACTTTCATCCCATTCCAAGAACATTTCACGACCACTTATAAAAATAATATGCCTGGGTGACAATATCTCTTATTTAATTAATGCATCTATATACTTGGTAAAGGGTGAAAGGCTCAGCCTTATGCCTGGTGTTTTGTTCCACTCTTGCCGCCCTAGTTTCTGTCATACTTTGTTATGTTCCTTGATTTAGCATCCCTAACACGATGAGCGATATGGGACCCTCTTGATAGTTCTCTTTGAATAAAACTCCTCCAGCAAGGCCCAACCTTGGTTTTAACATTTGCCTAATAACAACCTAAACTTTTCCCCTGGGAGTTATAAACCCGAGGGTCATCTTTAGTTAACCCACCTGGGCCAGTGCTCCTCTGAGTGTTGGTCCAAACCGGGCGATGTCCGGCGCCCCCGGGCAACCAGGGTCTCACCCAACCCGACGTCTGGCCCATTTGGTGTGCCCTGAGAACGAGATATGCGCTGCTCCTATTGGGATTTGTCGGCGCATCAGGAGGTGTTGCTTGTTTTGTATTACTATTGTTGAAATGTCTTGTGCACGGGGATTCCGAGTTGATCGGGTGTCTCGCGATGGAGGATTGTCTCCGTGGATCGTGAGCTTGTAATGGGCTAAGTTGGGACACCCCTGCAGGGTATAAACTTTCAAGAACCATGCCCGCGGTTATGTGGCAGATGGGAATTTGTTAATATCCGGTTGTAGAAGATTTGAAGTAACTCCTTTAAAATACACCAACCGCGTTGTGTAACCTTGATGGTCTCTTTTCGGGGAAGTTCGAAAAGAGAACACGGTTAGGTTATTTCTAGTTTGCGACCAATTGCGTAGTTTCTCATCTTACTCTTGTTTTCCTAAGTTAGCCACCATACATTGCTAAGTCGCTGCTACAATGATGACCCACAAGTGTAGGGGATCTATCGTAGCCTTTTCGATAAGTAAGAGTGTCGAACCTAACGAGGAGCAGAAGGAAATGATAAGCGGTTTTCAGCAAGGTGTTCTCTCCAACACTGAAATTATCGGTAATAGATAGTCTTGTGATAAGGTAATTTGTAACGAGTAATAAGTAATAAAAGTAAATAGGGTGCAGCAAGATGGCCCGATCCTTTTTGTAGCAAAGGACAATCCTGGAAAAACTCTTATATAAAGGAAAGCGCTCCCGAGGACACATGGGAATTATCGTCAAGCTAGTTTTCATCACGTTCATATGATTCACGTTCGGTACTTTGATAATTTGATATGTGGGTGGACCAGTGCTTGGGTACTTCCCTTCCTTGGAAAAGCATCCCACTTATGATTAACCCCTATTGCAAGCATCCGCAACTACAAAATATGTATTACGGTAAACCTAACCATAGCATGAAACATATGGATCCAAATCAGCCCCTTACGAAGCAACTCATAAACTAGGGTTTAAGCTTATGTCACTCTAGCAACCCATCATCTACTTATTATTTCCCAATGCCTTCCCCTAGGCCCAAACAATGGTGAAGTGTCATGTAGTCGATGTTCACATGACACCACTAGAGGAAAGACAACATACATCTCATCAAAATATCGAACGAATACCAAATTCACATGACTACTTATAGCAAGACTTCTCCCATGTCCTCGGGAACAAACGTAACTACTCACAAATAACATTCATGTTCATAATCAGAGGGGTATTAATATGCATAATGGATATGAACATATGATCTTCCACCAAGTAAACCAACTAGTATCAACTACAAGGAGTAATCAACACTACTAGCAACCCACGGGTACCAATCTGACGCTTTGGGACAAAGATTGGATACAAGAGATGAATTAGGGTTTGATATGAGATGGTGCTGGTGAAGAAGTTGATGGAGATTGACCCCCTCCCGGTGAGAGGATCATTGGTGATGATTTCCCCCTTCCGGAGGGAAGTTTCCCCGGCAGAACAGCTCCGCCGGAGCCCTAGATTGGTTCCGCCAAGGTTCTGCCTCGTGGCGGCGGAGTTTCTTCCCGAAAGCTTGCTTATGATTTTTTTCCTTGACGAAAGACATCATATAGCCAAAGATGGGCATCAAAGGGCTGCCAGGGGGCCCACAAGGCAGGGGAGCGCCCGGGGGGTAGGGCGCGCCCCCCACCCTTGTGGACGGTGGGTGGCCCCCTCTGGTACTTCTTTCACCCAATATTTTTTATATATTCTGAAGCGTGATCCCATGAAGTTTCAGGACTTTTGGAGATGTGCAGAATAGGTCTCTAATATTTTCTCCTTTTCGAGCCCAGAATTCCAGCTGCCGGCATTCCCCCTCTTCATGTAAACCTTGTAAAATAAGAGAGAATTGGCATAAGTATTGTGATATAATGTGTAATAACAGCCCATAATGCAATAAATATTGATATGAAAGCATGATGCAAAATGGACGTATCATGCAACCTCACCACTTTACCCCTTCCTTACCCATTAAGCTTTGCTATTCTTGATACCCATGGTAATGGGATTGCTGAGTCCTCGTGGCTCACAGATTACTACAACACTAGTTGCAGGGACAGGTTATGCGATGATCATGATGCGAGAGCGATGTTTGTTGTTTTTGGAGTTCTTGTTCTGCTTCTTCTTCGTTCGAGGATAGGTTCCTGGTCGGCAGCCTAGGCTAGCAGGGTGGATGTCGCTTGAGCTTTTGTTTGTGTTTCATGCTTAGTTGGATTTTGATCTTATATATGTTGCATTGATGTATTCTTGCAGCATTTGTATGCCTTGTATGTATCCCCATCTATTTTGTAATGTTGATGTAATGATATCCACCTTGCAAAAGCGTGTCAATATGCGGTTCTATCCTTGGTGGGACCTTCGAGTCTCTTTAGGATAGTATCACATATTAGGCTTGACAAGTTGGTATCAGAGCCTCGACCGACGCTATGAGCCCCCCTTGTTTGATCGTGTAGTTTGGCCGTTGTTGACTCTAGAAGAAAAGTTTTTTGGAGTCTAGTTATATCGGAGAGTAGGATTCTTTTTACTCCTTAGCCTCCTTCATCGCTCTAGTAAGGAATCTTGTCGTAGGTGTTTTGAACTAGTCCTCTTCTCCTCCAATTTTTTTTAGGTTCATGCAGTTAGTTTTCGTTCATTGCATTGTCAGCTCTTCTCATCCGGTGCTTTCTCGTCTAGTTGATTCGATACTTGTCGTCCTTTACGAGATCGGTTCTCAGTTCTTTCTCAACAACGTTGATCCCCGTGTGAAGTTGTATTTCTTTTTCCCCCCCCCCCCCCCCCCCTTTTGTTCTCAGAGCCGGAGTCCGTGATCGAGTATCCATCCTACTCATGCGAAGCCTTTGCATTCTTTCCTCAATTATTTCAACCGGTGCTCTTCTATTCAAGTTATTCGTCAGTTCCTCGTTCCAAGCTTGCCTTTGTTTTACCCCCCCCCCCCCCCCCTTTTTTCCCGGAGTCTGAGCCGCTATTCGAGCATCAGTTTTATTTGTGCGGAGCCTCTTCAGTCTTTCCTCAATTGTCTCCACTGGTGAATTCTCGTCTAGTTAAACGTGGTTCGTCTCATTTTCTTTCCGGTGGATCCAATTCAATCTTTTTCGTTGTTGATCATATTCTTTTCCTCAACTCAAGTGCTTCACTTGCTCATTCGCCTCTCGCCAGTTTATCGTTTGGGAGATTTCAAGACATATCAGAACATTCATGTTTGCATTCAATTAATTCAAGGTTGTCACCTCATCCAAGTCTTTCAATCGTTCTGGTGCATCATTTCTCATTCAAGCAATCCTTTCCAGCTGTGCTTCTTTTCAGTGGGCCCTAACCCACAGGTCTTTTCCCAAGATCTTACCTGACTCTTCTAATTTCCCAGAGTATTCTCAAATGCCTTTTCGAAGTTTAACGTAAGAATGAATTTCATCAGTTAGATGTTTTTCCAAGATCAATTTCGAATTATTTCATTGTCGGTTCAACCTCGTCGCTTTTATTCCCACGGTGTATCTCAGTAATTTTGGTGGTGTTACTCGTCGTCATTCTCAACATCTGAAGACCGAAGAAGAGTTTCCTCTAAATCTTGTCCGTTCTTCCAAAGGTTCGTGGTTCTAGCTTCATGTTATCCTCTCAAATTGAATCCAATCGTGCGATTCTTTTCTTACCCATCCAAAGTGTTTCAGTTGTTGTTTTTCCGTTTCGATTATCTGGAGGCCATCATAAAGAAGATTCCTTTGTTCCATGTTTTTAGCTTCGTTCGTTCTCTTTTTTGTACTGGTGCTTCATTCGAGCATTCTTTAATCAGTTCACGATCTCTTCGTCCACTAGCACCTTGATTCTCTCAAGTATCTTCGTTCATTTTCAAATTCTTTCTGGCGGTTCATTCTCTTTTTCGTAATTTGTTTCAATTCTTACGGTGGTCCATTCAAGATTATTTTTCCTTCCTTGTCATATCAATTCATTCGTTCCAGTCCTACCGGTGGTTCATGAAGACTTTCCCAAGTTTTGTGCTATATCGCTCCTAATATTTCCCAACGCGAATAAGTAGTATGCAAATCCATTGCTTCTCATCAATCTAATTGATGAAGGATAAGCATAACATAAGTCTTATTATTCTTTCATCAAGTTGATTAATCTCTTCTTTCCAGATTTTGTTCATCTTATCACATTCTCGGTTCAAAGTGTTTTTCATCTTTTCTTTTCCAGAGTTCAAAGTTTTTCTCACTTGTCTCGTCGCGAACCTCCATCTTAATCATCGTAAGGCTTTAATCTTATTCTTTTCATCCTTTGAGTCTATCTCATCGTCCTTTTGATACCGGAATTCTTCATGGTGGTTCATCATGATTTAATTCATTCTTCAAGTGTTTCATCATGGTTCTTGTTGGAGGAGCTTTAGTATCGTTTCTTCTTGCATCTCGAAGTGCAATTAATTCTCCGTATTCTTTTGAAGGGGAGTTTTCCATTTCTTCTTTCTTCTCAGCTATTCAATAATTTCTGTTTGTGGCCGGTTATCACCTCATAATTTTGAGATGTTTTCCATAAGCCCACAACAAGATTATTCTTTTGTTGTTGATTTCCTCAACAACTCCGTTCAATCCTTCCCTCTAAGGATTCTTTCAATTTCATTCATGGTAGAAGTTGGAATATCTTCTTTGTTCTTTCATTCAACTCTTTCAAATTCTTCTGGAGGCGTTGTGTTGTCCCTCTCATCAAGTATCGTTCCATCCTCTCAAGTTCATGTTCTATTCATCCCATGTTCAACCTGGTTTATATTCCAATTCTTTCGTTCTTACTCCTTTCTAAATGGAGTGGTTGCAGAGTCTATCTTATTACTTGAGTTTTTGATTCTGGTCATAATCGTCGTTCCTCTTTTATACCCGACTGCTCTCGACTTTGTTCATCTTCTCTCCTGTATTCTTGTTTCACCTTATCCTCTCTATTCCGTCTCGTTCCTAAGATCTCGGGACGACATCTCTTGTTAGTAGAGGAGAGTTGTAATGCCCCGAGTCCGATGCGCCATGTGTCTTCCAGTTATTCGCCGTCGTTGCCATGTCATTTACTTGTGTGTTACATTTTGCCATATAATAATGTGCATTGCATCATCATGTTTTCAAAACTTGCATCTGGCCTCTTTCTCTGTTGTCTGTTTCGACTTCCATCTCTCTCACTTGCACCCGTTGCACCTCTCAGACCTTGTTTCGTGAGCGGGAGAAAAACGTTCACGGAATGGGCCAAGATTTGCCGAGTGGTCTTGGTATATCACCGGTAGACCGCCTATCAAATTTCGTTCCATTTGGAGGTTGTTTGATACCCCAATGGTTAACCGCGTTAACCAAAACCCCTTCTCTTTGCAGCCCTCCACAACAGTCCACTAGCCCATCTAAATCCCCTCCATGCTCTCCGACATTGGATCACGATCGTGTGGGTGAAAACCGCACCTCTGTTGGTCTCTCCTAGCTCCCTCTACCTATATAAACACCTTCCCCTCCATTTTTCACGGACGAAACTATAGTCTACCACCTCCCTGGGCCGCCAGACGCGTCCGCCGACGGACGGACATGTCCACCGCCAGCCTCCACGTCGTCCGGCCAATCCGGAGCCGCCACCTCCCGCACCCAACCAGGAGGCGACACACGTCCCCGCCAGCACCCCACCGCGCCATGGCCCACGGAGCCCGACCACGCCGCCGCCCGGCCCGAGCGCCGCCCGCCTGCGCGCCGCCGCCAACCGCCCTGCACCACCACACACAACCACCACCGCCTCGTCACCGGCCACCGTCTCTGGTGACCCCTCACCGGCAACCGCGAGCGTCGCCACCTCCGCTCTCCCTCTCTCCACCATGAAGCGCCCCGCCGCCGATCTGCTTCCGCCGCCGACGACGACCACCGTGCCAGAGCAAAGGCGCTCTGCCGTCGCCACCGGACACCACTGCCTGCGCCGCCCCTCACGGCTGTCACCGCCCAGCCTTGTAGTCGCCGAATCTAGGGGTGCCACACCCAGATCCACCCACCCCGCTCGCCGGCGAACCTCCCCTCGCCGGAGCCCTACAGTCGCCACCGCCGTCCACTCCCATTGCCGCCGTCGCCTTGCGAGATCGGGAGGTCCCGATCCATCCACCGTCGCCGCCTTGGCCCCCTCGAGCCTCCTAGGCCTCGCCTCGGCCTCACATGCCCAGCAGCCCAGTTGGCCTGCTACCTCTGCACCGACTGGGCCGAGCCCATGGTTGAGCGTCACCAGCTAAACCCCGACCCATGCGTTTTATAATATCTTGCGCCCGCCCGTTTTTTTACAGAAAATGACCAAGTCCCTGCATATTCATATCATGTGTGCATGTTTGAGAGGATGTAACTTGGTGCATGTTTAACCGATTTGAGTGAATGATATGTCAAAATGTTCATCTCGTGATGCTCTACATGATGGTGTGATTTGCATGCACGTTAGGGTGCATTATGCCATGTTAATCCCTGTTGGAAAAGTGCCATGTGCCGTTAACTGCTGGAACTTGTCATAACTTGTTGGTTTGTCTTTTTCGTTGCATTTTGTGTGTGCATCTTTTGTGCATCATGTCTACATGTTTTAGGAGCATATTCATGCCATCTTTACAGTGGTGCAATCCATGTATTTTTATGTGCCTTGTGGTGACTGGCACAAGCTTGTGAAGTGTGCTACTCAATGTTGCTGATTTCTGAGACTTAGTGATTTTTACTATGTAACTATTATGTTGTCATGCCTTGTTGATTTGAAGCTACCATCTATTCCATGCATAATCTGGAGGTGCCTAGTTGACATGTTTTGATGTCCATGTTGTGCTCTATCATGCCATGCCTTTTTTATGCCTCATATATGACCTGTATCATATATTTTCATTGTCATGAACATGCCTATCCGATGTTCCAGTGTTCTGTTAACTTCATGATGCCATGTTGTGAGCTTGGTATTGATTGATCTATGCCGCTTTTAGAGTTGCTCCAATTACATGAATTAAAGTATGCCATGAGTACTTCATCCTCATGCCAACTTTGTTAATTTTGGTCTTCATATGACCTCTATTCCAAGCTTGCGAACATGCTATGTTGTTGTTGCTGTTTACACTTGCTGAAACTGTTACAACATGCAATCTTGTCTTGATGGTTCCCACTAGTCCTTGAGTCATATGTATATGATGCCTTGATGTTATTTGCTATTTTTTATGTTTACTGTGAAGCCATGCCCTTGTTTGTCATTATAACTTGCCGTACCTTGTCTCTTTCTTGCTCTCAAGTTGCCATCATGCTAAATCTGTCATCCTGTTAACAGCATGTTCCATTTTGCATAGCATCTTACTAATTGCTCCATGATTCATATGAACTTGTGCCCACGGACTAAGTTGAAGTATATCATGTCTATTACATGTCCATGTCTTTTGCATCATTATTTAATTTTCTATGCTTGCTGTTATGTGCCTCCAAATTCAGCATCATAATGTTATGTTTTGCATTCCCAGATTTCCTTGTCTGAGAATCAGTTTATATCTTGTTGCATCTTGTCTTGTTGATTTCCATTGATCTAGGACTCATATTGTCGTGGAATTGTCACGGCAGATATCCTAGTGTGAGGACTTAATTGTGGAGCCATCGCGATGAGGTTAGCTTAAAGGGGCTAATCAGGACAAAGGACACGAGGAGTTTATACTGGTTCGGCCCTTACGGTGAAGGTAAAAGCCTAATCCAGTTGGAGGTGGTTTTGCTAGGGTTTCGATGAGAAGGGAGCGAATACGCTTGACCCGGCTCTCGATCTGTTCTTTTCTTCCCTAAGCCGCCGCTGAGTCGTCCCCTTATATACACGGGTTGACGCCCTGCGGCCTATAGATTCGCGACTGGCTTATACAACATATCTGGCTCGGTGACCTTTCTTACATGCCTTATAATACAAGTCTATATACATGGCGGTTTATATCCGTGAGCCTTAAGCCGCCTTCGGGTTTGGGCCCTCCACTAAGCCTATCTATGAACCGCCATTGTTAATATGCTCTTGGGCTTCATTGAGATGAACCGCCATGGGGATGACCCGGCCCCTCCTGGGCGGGTCATACCTGATAGTCATATCCCCAACACATATGGAGATGCTTAGTAATAATGTTTTGCCATGTTTGACATGTAATTTAATGTCATGCTTTTTCTTGTTATGTTCTTGCACTATATCATCATTGTTTCATGCCTCCAACATGTCAATATGTTATTCCTGCTCACATGTATGCCCTGTTTTTCACTAAGTCATAATCTGTGTTATTAAGTTGTCTTTTGCATTGATCATCTTGGATTAATCTTGATGCCTATGAACCTTAACCTTAAAGATGTTTTGAAGCATGTTGTTTGTAATTTGAGTCCATATCAAGTTTGTTCCCATATGATTCTTGTAGCATGTTGTTTCCTTGATTGCAAAGTATTTAGTTGCTGTTTTGGGTAGATTGTGTTTGGATCTTGTTTGGAGTGTATGTGTTGGACCGTTGCTCCGTTTTGTGCATGCTCTATATGAAACTTGCTTAGTTTTGCATGTAGTTTCATGTTATCTTGTTGCATCCATGTTCTGGAGTGTTTGTGATGTTGTTTTTCTTTCATTTGCATCAATGCCATGTTTAACTTCTTTTGCTCATATCTTCTAGGTCGTAGCTCCGAATTAAACTAACTTTATATGTAATTTGACTAGAAAACCATGTAGATCATCTTGGTGCATTTTAACTTGATGTTTAACAACTTCAACATTGTGTTCTTACAGATCTGAACCAATTTCAAAATTTTCATATGGGGACTTACCGGAATTGTTCTATGTTGTTTCCGGTCTCGTTTAAACTTGCTTTGATGTGTTGCTCTTGTATGCATCATCTCTTGCCATGAGTAGCTTCATGTAGCCTTGTCATGCATCATACTTGGTTGAGCATCATGTTTTGTTTATGTGTTGTGTGTTTACCATGTTGTTTTGCTTCTTTTCGGTTGTGCCCCTTCTCGATAGTTCCCGTTTCATTGCGATTGTGAGGATTCATTCGTCTACGTGGCTTCATCTTCTTCATGGACTCGTTCTTCTTCCTAGCGGGATTTTAGGCAAGATGACCGTCACCTTGGATCTCACTACAATCTTTGCTATGCTAGTTGTCTCGATGCTATCGCTATGTTGCGCTACCTACCACTTGTTTATCATGCCTCCCAGTTGCCTTGATAGCCTATAACCATTTTTGACCCTTCCTAGAAAACCGTTTTTGGCTATGTTCCCGCTTTGCTCAGCCCCTCTTATAGCATTGCTAGTTGCAGGTCCAGTTGCAGGTTGCTCCATGTTGGAACATGGATATGTTGGGGTATCACAATATCTCTTATTTAATTAATGAATCTATATACTTGGTAAAGGGTGGGAGGCTCAGCCTTATGCCTGGTGTTTTGTTCCACTCTTGCCGCCCTAGTTACGGTCATGCTGGTGTTATGCTCCTTGATTTTGCGTCCCTAACACGATGAGGGGTATGGGACCCTCTTGACAGTTCGCTTTGAATAAAAACCCTCTAGCAAGGCCCAACCTTGGTTTTAACATTTGCCTAATAACAACCTAAACTTTTCCCCTGGGAGTTATAAACCCGATCGTCATCTTTATTTAACCCCCCGGGCCAGTGTTCCTCTGAGTGTTGATCCAAACCGGGCGATGTCTGGCGCCCCCTGGGCAACCAGGGTCTCAGCCAACCCAACGTCTGGCCCATCCGGTGTGCCCTGAGAACGAGATATGCGCTGCTCCTATCGGGATTTGTGAAACCGTGGGCCTTAAGCTGCCTTCGGGTTTGGGCCCTCCACTAAGCCTATCTATGAACCACAATTGTTAATATGCTCTTGGGCTTCATTGAGATGAACCGCCATAGGGATGACCCGGCCCCACCTGGGCGGGTCATACCTGATAGTCATATCCCCAACATTAGGCCCCAGGTTGGTTTGAACTCGTTCATGTCAATCTTCAAGACTTAAAAAAAAATCCTTCCTCCTCTTACTGTGAAATATTATAACCCGCCATGACGTCGTCTCCAAAAATTGTGATAACCTGCCATGACGTCACCTGTGATTAATACTACACAGAGTCCCAATCTTAATAAATCTCTTTCTTTACTGACCCTCCAAAAATCGAGGCGCCCGTGCTGACACATATCCATTTTACTGTTCCTCGATACCTGTGCCTGCCGTTTGTACTTCCAAGCCTATAAATAGGGCCACGGAGTCACCTTCCATTCTTCTCCTTTTCCTTCTCACCTTCTTGCTCCTCGCGACGCACCAACCTACACGAACCCCGCCGCTGTCGAACTTCATCTCCAACCTCAACTCCGGCCACTGCATCACCCTGAATGGACCAGAAACTGCGGTGCCACTCCACTGTCCTATCAGCATTAGTAAGCCATGTTTCCTTCATCATAGATCTGTCATTAGGTTTCATCGATGTTCACCGGTGTTCGTCGCCGCCCTTCTTTCTCCTTGCTTAGATCCATGGGTTAGATCCAAAAACTATATAAATCTTGTGCAGTAGTAGTTTTAGCACCTACTTTTGATATTAGAATATATCCTCATTGCTAGAGATTTCCTCTAGGGCACCTCTGCTTTTCCACTGTCGCCTCTGTAGGTTTCGAATATATTCCCTTTTCTGAACAGTGGTAGATCCAAATTTATAGCTCCGACCCGTGGAACCTGTTTGTCCAACAGTTAGCAATTTTCACTCTTGGTAGCTCTTGAATATCTTAGTCATGGCGGTTGATTTTGTCGGCTTATCATTACTTCATATATCATTAGCCCTCACTTAAGCCGCCATTCTGAACATGCGCTACAATTGTTAACTTGTAATCCCGCCAATTAACTTGAGCCGGCAAATTATGTCCTTTCTTTAGGTTGTCCTTTCACCATGCCGCCAAAGACAATTATGACCTGTAACTGGGTCCCCTCCATCATCACTCAGAGTAGTTTGAAGGATTTTGTCGCTGTTGGATTTTTGCCAGAGAAAAGTGTCATGCATTACCGTGCTCCTGACCCAGGCGAAGAGAGACCTTAGCCAAAGGATGACCAAGTTATCGTATTTACTGATCATATGAACTGGGGCTTCTTGCCGCCAGGCTCTAAGTTTTTTAGAGATGTCCCGCACTTCTTCAAACTCCATCCGCAAGACATTGGACCCAATTCCATATCAAACATCTGTAACTTTCAAGTTTTTTGTGAGGTATACCTTCAAGAAGAGCCTAGTGTTGAGCTTTTCAGGGAATACTTCTACCTGAACCGGCAAAATGAGTTTACCAATGGGCCAAGCTTGGAACTTGGTGGAATTTCAATCCAGCGCAGATGGGATGCTATCTTCCCTCAAGCAGCTCTGGCGAGTCACCCCAAGGACTGGAATCAAACATGGTTCTACTGCAAAGACATCTCGCCGTCTGATGAGAACCCATTGCCGGGTTATCGTGCTGAACGTCTCGACTTAAGTTATCAACTTCTTGATAAACTTACCACCGCCGAATGGAAGAAATTCATCCATACAATTAGAAAAGTCCAAGCCTTGCTAGGAAACGTCTTAACCGGAGTCGATTTAATCCGCTGCTGGGTCGCATGGCGGATCATACCCTTAAGCCACCGATCCAGCTTGATGTGTTCTTATACCAGAGGAACAGACGACCCCTTACGCCATAGCTCTGTGTGTCTGACTGAAGAGGGCATCATTGAAATGGCGACAACCCTTGTAAATAGCAAATTTGAATACTGCAGCAAGGTGGCCTTGAATCCTTTCTAAAAGCTTAACCCACCGCCAGAGGTGAGTCTCTTGATTTCTTTTACCTTACTTCATCACCCAAACATTGTATGAACTCAACTTATGTTATTCTTCTGCAGGCTAACTCTGATTTCTGGAAAGCCAAATATGACAATGTGGCTGCCAAAAAGGCTAGGGCTTCCGCGAAAGCCGCCGAAAAGACCATCAGGACGTCTAAGAAGAAGCCAAGCGCCTCTGACCTGCTTAAGCTGGACGAAATCCCTGAGTCGGAGGTAGCCCTTGACTCTCTTGGCTTGTTTTTTAACCACCTTATTGACACTGACTATTGCTAGGATGACACGGGAGCCAGCCAAGCAGTCAAAGAAGAGGTAGCTATTATTTCCTTTGACTCAGAACCTTTACCAAGGAAGAAACTTCAGCGGGTAACCCGGAAAGTAAGGTTTTCAGTCCCCTTGGCTTATTTAGATCCTCATTTTCTCTTGAAACGACAGCAACATGAGAGACACCGCCAGACCCGGACCAGTGGAGGTGAAGATTTAGCCTCCGGCTTACCAAATACTGCTCGGAAGCGCCAAAATGAGGTTCTTTTTAACGTTAACTCTTTTATTTACCGGCGGGTTTCTTTCGTTAATCACTCAATTCCTTTTGATTCCATTCTTGCATGTGATTTCCTGTTCTTCCTCTGGCGACTCTTTGCAGACTCAACTGTCGGCTTTTAAGACTGCCCCTGGGTAACAATAAATATCTTTCTTCTGTACATTTATATCTTCAACATTATGCTGACTTGTCCAAATTTCTTTTAGCGGTCAAGCATAGCCAAGCAAGAAAGCTAAGGTGATAAATCCGGCCGAGGATCCGAAAGCCACTGAACCGCACCAGCCAACCTTTGTACCAGAACACCCTGAACAACCAGAAGATCCTGCTCCCAATGCTCAACCTGAGATACCTGAGCCGTCTGTTGATGAAACCACCATTGATCCATCAACTACTGAACCTTCAAGCTCAGTTAACCCGTCAGGGACTCATGGTGATGACGTTTTAATCACTAGCACCGGATTTACTGAACCGGGGAATCCAACTATACTAGCGAAACATTCAACCAAACAAGATGTCATGGAAAGATGGAAAGTGAGGTTCGATGTCTCCCACTATGCTCAATTGAGTAATGGTGAAGTATTATCTAGTTATCTCAGTCAAGTACACTCCAGCCGTGACTTAGAAATTGAGGTGGTCAAACAGATGCACCAGAAGTATGAGGTACGTTCTCTGGCTTATATAAGTTATATATCCTGCCAGCCCCCAAGTTTTCTGATTATGATGAGATTGAATAATCTATAGACTTAAAAACTTACAAGCCTCTGTCCTAGACTCCCTCCATGTCCAGTTTACAACTAAGCCAGATGCTGATAGTAGCACAATTTTGCATGTATAGTCCCCAAGGGCCGGTTTAATCTGTATGAATGAGCCGGTCCTATTGATCATTGTAAAAGAACATAATTGAACTATATAGCCCCCAAGAGTCGGCTGAGATTGTTAACAGGTCACCTGACTCCTCTTTAGGAAGAAACAAGCAATATGCATTAGCCCCCAGGTGCCAAGTGTTGTTGATTGCAAAGCACTTGTGACTTAACTGTTGTAATCCGCCTTGAAATATGTTTGATAAACTTGTGCTGTATGCAGGCTGCTCATACTGAACTAGAGTCTCAACTGAACAATGCCCAGACTCGGCTGGCGGCTGAAGAAAATGAGACCCGAAGGCAGAATCAAATTTCTAGTTCAGTGTGTCTGGGTTAGAAAAATTGAAGACCAATTTTGATGAGGATAACAAGGCTTGGGCTGAGGAAAAAACTGCCTTGATATAGCATGCTGAGAAGCCAGAGGCGACAGTTGAAGAAGCTACCACTGAACTCACTAGTTTAAAACACCGTGTGTCTCAGATAGTTTCTGCTATCTTCGGTAAATCCCCTTGTTATTTATCCAAAGTAAGTATTTTTCGTCATAATGTAAGCCGCCACTGATCCAATTGTTTGAACTTTTTCAGGTCCCAGGAGCACCAATCTTAGTCAAGATACGCTGGTGAAGCTCAAGGTGGTTTATACGCTTGTTGAGCAATTATACACTGGAGTTCAACAGACTCTCGCTACTATCTCTCCAACGAATCAAGGGCCAAACTTGTTAAGTGATGTTTTGAAGAAACTATCCATCTTGCCCACCAGGTTCCAGGAAATCAAACGGTCTTGTGCTAGAGTCGGAGCTGTAACAGCCTTGAGCCGTGCCAAAGCATGGGTACCGGAACTAGACCCGGCAGATGTAGCTAGTGGATATCCTAGTCTGAAGGAAGATGGAACCTCTTTTGACCATCAAGACTTTGCCACCTGCGTCAAAGAGATTGATCTGCATGCCACAATCATTGCTGAAGAGACCAATCTCAGCAAGTACCAGCCGACATACGATGTAGATAATTAGAAGATGCAGACTCCTTCATATAAAGTGATGGATTTAATCCCGCTGATTCGTAAGCACACTTTCTGTAACGCCCTCGATGCGGCTATATCTCCCACGTGTCGAAGCATGACTTAGAGGCTAACCGCATTGAAAGCAATGTCGCAAGTGAGGTAATTTTCACAACAACCCATGTAATACAATAAGGGAAAAGGATACATAGTTGGCTTACACTCGCCACGTCACACAAATAGCATAGATATCATTACATTCATCAAAATACACTCAAGGTCCGACTACGGAACCAAAATAAAGATAAACCCCAAATGCAACATAGTCCTCGATCGCCCCAACTGGGCACCACTACTGATTGTATGGAAAGGAAACGTAGTATCGTCCTGAGTCCTCATCAAACTCCCACTTGAGCTTAGTCGAATCACCTGGAACGGTATCATCAGTCCCTGCATCTGGTTTTGGAAGGAATCTGTGAGTCACGGGGACTCATCAATCTCACACCCTCGCGATCAAGACTATTTAAGCTTATAGGAAGGGTAAAAGTATGAGGTGGAGCTGCAGCAAGCGACTAGCATATTTGGTGGCTAACATACGCAAATGAGAGAGAGAAGAGAAGGCAAAGGCACGGTCGAACAACTATGATCAAGAAGTGATCCTAGAACAACCTATGTTCAAGCATAACTCGAGACCGTGTTCTCTTCCCGGACTCCGCCGAAAAGAGACCATCACGGCCACACACTCAGTGATTCATTTTAATTAAGTTAAGTTTCAGGTTTTCTACACCCAGACATTAACAAATTCCCATCTGCCCATAACCGCGGGCATGGCTTTCGAGAGATCAAATCCCAGCAGGGGTGTCCCAACTTAGCCCATCACAAGCTCTCACCGTCAACGAAGGATATTCCTTCTCCCAAGACAATGCGATCAGACTAGGAATCCCGGTTACAAGACATCTCGACAATGGTAAAACAAGTCCAGCAACACCACCCGAATGTGCCAACATATCCCGATAGGAGCTGCACATATCTCGTTCTCAGGGCACACCAGATAAGCAATCCGTACAACTAAAACCAGCCCTCGAGTTTCCCCGAGGTGGCGCTGCAAGGGGCTCTAGTTTGGACCAACACTCAAAGGAGCACTGGCCCGGGGGGTTTAATAAAGATGACCCTTGGGCTACGGAAACCCAAGGGAAAAAGAGGCTAGGTGGAAAATGGTAAAACCGATGTTGGGCATTGCTGGAGGAGTTTTATTCAAGGCGAACTGTCAAGGGGTTCCCATTATAACCCAACCGTGTAAGGAACACAAAATCAAGGAACATAACACCGGTATGACGGAAACTAGGGCGGCAAGAGTGGAACAAAACACCAGGCATAAGGCCGAGCCTTCCACCCTTTACAAAGTATATAGGTGCATTAAAATAGACAAGATATAATAATGATATCCCAACAATAAACAATGTTCCAACAAGGAACAAACTCCAATTTTTACCTGCAACTAGCAACGCTATAAGAGGGGCTGAGCAAAGCGGTAACATAGCCAAACAACGGTTTGCTAGGACAAGGTGGGTTAGAGGTTTGACATGGAAATATGGGAGGCATGATAAGCAAGTGGTAGGTATCGTAGCAAAGGCATAGCAAAAGAGTGAGCATCTAGCAAGCAAAGATAGATGTGATTTCGAGGGTATGGTCATCTTGCCTGCAAAGTTCTCCGAGTTGACGTTAGCTTGATCCTCGTAACCGTACTCAATGGGCTCCTCGATTATGTACTCGTCTCCCAGATCTACCCAAGCAAGAAAAACAAGCAAAGGGAGACACAATCAACCACGTGCAATGCACAAGAAACATGATGCAAAACATGTCATGATATGCGGGATGCGATATGCGATGCATATGCATGATTTGGAAAGGAGTGATTGAACCTTGCCTTAACTTGGAAAACCAAGAGTGCCACTAGGAAGTGGAGTTGATTTCGGTCGAATTCGATATAAAGATCACCTGAATCGGATGCACGGTTTGGAAAAGGCAAACAAAACAAATATGGCACCGGTCTGCGATTAATAGCACGAGACCACATAAATGCATCAAGAACAACAAGCTACTGCACTCTAACATGGCAACAAAATACATGGCAGGGATCCACTCATGATGCTTGACAAAAGATGAACACTGAGCTACGGCTAATTCACTCAATATCAGGTTCAAACAAGCATGGCAAAAGTGCAAAAGATATCAGGTTTCAGACTTAGTGAAATTAACATCAAGTCAGGAATTTAACATCAGGAAGCAGTGTTTAGAGCAAGGTAGCCACATGCTACAGGAACATATCATGGCAAAGCAAGGCATGGCATGAAGCTACTCAAAGCATACAACAAAAGTCCCTTACTGACCATAAGCCAAAAGGGATTAGAAAATACAATGGCAACCATGTGAACATGGCAATTATCGTTAACAGATTCAGACTTAGTGAAAAACTGGAACATGGCAAAACAGATATCAAGTAGACATGTTTACGAGCTCGATGCACTCACCACAAGGTATTGCATGACAAACTAAGCATACACCCAGCAAGTAGACATGGCATGGAAGCTATACATGGCAAGAACAACTACATAGCATGCACGGATCAACTACAACAACCTCGGCAAAATTGCTAAACAAGTTAACAATCTGCTGGGAAAATTTTATAGCAAAAGTAGAGCTCGATTGACTCAAGCTAGGGTGGTCCATAAATGCAAACAAAGACATGGATGGATAGGGCACCACAATATCTACAAAACATCCTTACTGATCATGCTCAAAATAGGCACGGATCACTTGGTAGCAACATGAACACATGGCATAAAGATTACAGCAGGAAAAGGACTTAGTGAAAATCCAAGTCCCTGAAATCAGCAACATTAAGTAAGCTACTTTTCATTCTTGTGCTATTCACCATAGAGATCACAAAAATACATGGCATACACCCCTGTAAAGATGGCATGGCATACTTCAAATCACATGTAGAGCTCAAGATCATAGCATGCACATATTAATCATGGCAAAAATGACAAAAGTGCATTTGCTGATAATAATCTGAAACTAACATCACATAGCCCTCTTCCAACAGCATTTAGGGCATCAAGATGAGCTCAAATGAATATGATGCAATGAGATGAAATGAAGTACTCGTCGAGACGAACATTTTGATGTGTTACACATACGAATCAGAGCAACGGTTATGAAGTTATGATGCTGAAAACATATGCAAAAATTATTGAGAGAGGGAAAAAGTCAACCCTAGTTAGGGTTTCAGATACAGATCGGATCGGCGGTGCGGAAGCCGAGGTTGCTCGCCGGACTTGAGTGGTGGCCAGAGCAGCGAGTATGGCCGGAGGAGCTCAGAGGGGTCGCCGGGACCGTCTGGACTTGGTGGACGGCGGCGTTGGCGTCGGCTCGGGCGGCGAGGCTTGCTGCGGCGGGGCGAGGGAGCTCGGTGGCGCGGTTGCCGGAGCGGGTGAGGTGGCAGTGCCCATCGGTGATGGCACGCGGCAGCGCTGACTGGCACAGAGGAGGGAGCGGGCGGCGGGGCGCTGTGGCCAGGCGCGGCCTGGATCGGCGGCGGGGAGTGCCGGCCTTGGGCCCGGGCGGGCCGCGACGCGGGGACGTCCGGCAGGCCACGTGGCAGTGCCTCAGTGGTTGCAGGTGGCGGCGGCGGTTTCGTCCGGCGCGGCGGACATGTCCGGCTCACGGCGGGGAAGATGGACTAGGGTTAGGGGTGGTGGAGACACGGGATTTTCGGAGAGTGGCCTATATATAGAGGTAGAGGGAGCTAGGAGGCCCCAAATTGAGCACGGTTTGCCGCCACGCAATCGTGATCGAACGGCCTAGGTGATGGAGGAGGTTTAGGTGGGTTTTGAGCCACTTTGGAGGGGTGTTGGGCTGCAACACACACGAGGCCTTTTCGGTCCCTCGGTTAACCGTTGGAGTATCAAACGAAGTCCAAATCGCACAAAACTTGACAGGCGGTCTACCGGTAGTAAACCAAGGCCGCATGACAAGTCTCGGTCCAATCCGGAAATGTTTAACACCCGCACACGAAAAGAGGTAGAAAAGGGACACTGGAGGACATAGGAGCGCCGGAATGCAAAACAGACAACGGGGAAAATGCTCGGATGCATGAGACGAACATGTATGCAAACGCGATGCACATGATGACATGATATGAGGTGCATGACAAAGACAAAAGCACACGAAGGCAAAAACCCGACAACGAGGAAATAACATAACTTAGTGCCGAAAAAGGCAAGAGTTGGAAAAACAATATGGCAAGTTACATACAGGGTGTTACAACACTCCACCACTACGAAAGGATCTCGTCCCGAGATCTAGGACTGGAAAAACTCCGGGTACTCAGGACGGAGGTGATCCTTTGTGTTCCTAGGTGGCTTCATAGTCGTAATGATGTGACCACTTGACTTTCAGTAATTTGATAGACTTGTTGCGAGTCTTGCACTCAATTTCTTCAAGAATAGCAACGGGGTGCTCACGATAAGACAGGTCTTCTTGGAGATCAATGTCTTCAAAGTTGATGGTGCCGTCAGGAGTCTTTAAACACTTGCGGAGCTGAGAGACATGAAACATGTCATGCACGTTTGCAAAGTTGGAGGGAAGCTCAAGTTGATAGGCAAGATCGCCTCTTTTGCTGATGATCTTGAAAGGACCCACGTATCTAGGGGCAAGCTTCCCTTTGATACCGAAGCAATGAGTACCTTTCATTGGATAGACGCGGAGGTAGACATGGTCTCCGATCTCGAAAGCCAAGTCATGATGCTTGCTATCATAGTAACTCTTCTGGCGCGATTGCACGGCTTTGAGATTATCACGAATGTCTTTGCACATTTCTTCAGCCTGTGTGATCAAGTCATTACCTAGAAGTTGCCATTCACCAGTCTCTGACCAGTTAAGAGGAGTACGACACTTCCTGCCATAGAGAATCTTGAATGGGGCCTTGCCCGAACTCGCTTGGAAGCTGTTGTTGTAGAAGAACTCGCCATATGGAAGACAATCTTCCCACTTCATACCGAAAGAGATGACACAAGCTCTGAGCATATCTTCAAGAATCTGATTTACTCGCTCGACTTGGCCACTAGTTTGAGGATGAAAAGTTGTGCTGAAGCGAATGTTGGTGCCCATGGCCTTCTGAAAAAGAATCCCAAAACTTAGAGGTGAAGATGCTGCCACGATCCGAAGATATCAATTGTGGAATGCCATGCAGAGAGACAATCCTGGTGGTATATAGCTCTGCCAACTGAGCTGCTGTCATAGATTCTTTGATAGGAAGAAAATAAGCCACTTTGGTGAGTTTGTCGATGACAACGAAGATAGCATCATTGCCATGCTTGGACTTTGGAAATCCAGTCACGAAGTCCATCTCAATGTGGTCAAACTTCCATTCTCGAATGGCAAGAGGCTGGAGGAGACCAGCTGGTCGTTGGTGTTCTGCTTTCACTCTTCTTCAAACATCACATTCATTCACGAAATGAGCAATCTCGCGCTTCATTCGAGTCCACCAATACGACTGCTTGAGGTCCTGGTACATCTTTGTACTTACAGGGTGAATAGAGAGGAGTGAATTGTGAGCCTCGTTCATAATGACTTTATGAAGGTCACCTTTAGGCACAACAATGCGATCCTCGAAGAATAGAGTATCCTTGTCATCAAGGCGATAGCACTTGTACTTGGGTTGACTCTTGGCAATCCCAATCTTCACCTTCTTCACCATAGCATCAAGAAGTTGAGCCTTGCAAAACTGATCTTCCAAAGTAGGAGAGACTTGGAGGTTGGCAAGAAATCCTTGAGGAACAATTGGAAGATTGAGCTTGCGGAAAGCTTCACAAAGCTCTGGCTGGTAAGGCTTGAGAATCAAACTGTTGCAGTAAGCCTTCCTGCTCAATGCGTCAGCAATTACATTGGCCTTGCCTGGAGTATATTCGATACTCGGATTATACTCTTGAATCATCTCGACCCAACGAGTCTGCCTGAGGTTGAGGTTTGGCTGAGTGAAGATGTACTTGAGACTCTTATGATCAGTGAAGATGTCCACTTTTCATCCCAATAAGAGATGTCTCCATGTTAAAAGAGCATGGACAACTGCCGCCAACTCGAGGTCATGAGTGGGGTAGTTCTTTTCATTGGGCTACAACTGGCGAGATGTATAGGCCACAACTTTCTTCTCTTGCATCAACACTGCACCAAGACCTTGAAGGGAAGCATCACAGAAGACCTCAAACGGTTTGGATTCATCAGGAGGAGTCAGAACTGGAGCAGTGACTAACTTCTCTTTGAGGGTGTTGAAAGCGATGTCACATTCAGGCGACCAGACATACTTCACATGCTTCTGGAGAAGGTTGGAAAGAGGCTTCGCGATCTTAGAGAAGTTCTTAACGAACCTTTGACAATAGCTTGCGAGCCCAAGGAAGGTACGGAGTTGCTTCACATTCTGAGGTGGTTCCCAATTCACAATTGCAGACACCTTCTCAGGATTAACCGCTATGCCCTTGGCGGAGATGATATGTCCAAGGTAGAGAACCTCATCGAGCCAAAACTCGCACTTTGAAAACTTCGCATAGAACTGATGTTCTCTGAGTTTATCCAGCACCAATCTCAAGTGCTTGGCATGATCCTCCTTGTTCTTGGAAAAGACCAAAATGTCATCGAGGTAGACCAAGACGAAGTCATTTGTGTAGGCGTTTAAGATGAAGTTCATCATGCGAGAGAATGTTGGAGGAGCGTTGATGAGGCCGAAAGACATGACAGTGTATTCATATGAACCATAGCTTGTTCTGAATGCTGTCTTGGGGATATCTTCTTCACGAATGCGAATCTGATGATAGCCCATACGGAGATCAAGCTTGGAGAATACTTGAGCACCTTTGAGTTGTTCGAAAAGTTCATTCATGTTGGGAAGTGGGTACTTGTTCTTTATGGTCTTCTTGTTCAATGGACGGTAGTCGACACAAAGTCGGTCCGTTCCATCCTTCTTGACGAAAATAACACCACAACCCCATGGAGAAGAACTTGGTCAGATGAGACCCATACTCTCTTGAATATCGAGTTGTTTCTTCAGCTCCTTCAACTCTTCAGGTCCAAGCTTGTAAGGACATTTGCAAACAAGTTCCATGCCAGGCTCAAGATCGATGACGAATTCAACTGGCCGGTGCGGAGGCATTCCTGGAAGCTCTTCTGGAAAAACGTCTTGATATTTGCAAACGACTGGAATTTGAGAGATGGCATCCAACTCTCCCTTCTCATTGAGTGAAAATAGTCGAATGGTATCATCACGAGCGGCAAAGACGATAACATCCTTAGATGAATGTGTCAATTGAATCTGCCTGGCAGCACAATCAAGCTGAGCCTTGTGCTTAGAAAGCCAATCCATTCCGAGAATATGATCAATATCCGAGTCACCAAGGACATGAGGAGAAGACAAGAACTTATAGTCGCCCAACGCGATAGAAACATCCGGGACGAAAACTCGAGAAGTCATTTGACGGGCCGGAGAAACAATAGCCAAAGGTTTCGGCAAAACTTGAGTAACCAATTCATGCTTAGATGCAAAAGGTCTCGAGATGAAACAATGCGATGCACCAGTGTCAAAAAGAACTTTCGCAGGAATATGGTTAACAGGAAGGTTACCCATTATCACATCTGACGAGTCCTCTACCTGAGCTGCGTTCAACAAGTTGACCTTGGCGTGCTTGGAATTATGCTTGACCACTGCGGTACTGGCAGATCTCACATGAGGAGGAGGAAGACACCTCTGATTGAAGCATTTGTTGGCATAGTGACCCTTCTGCTGACACTTGTTGCACGTGACCTCCGAGAGCGGATGGTGATACGGAGCACTTGGCCTTGGAGCATGAGACGAAGTCTTGTTCTGAAAGCCTGGGTTGGGTGGGGGGGAAGATCCATTGCCACCTTTGCTCTTCTGCTGATAAGGCTGATGGAATGGAGGAGGAGGTAACCAATACTTTTGCTGCTTAGTTGCCACTTGAGTTGAGGAAGGAGTTGCATCTCTACCTCGCTTCTTGGAAGCATCGCACTTGAGTTGAGCAGTCTCTTGTTTCAGTGCCATGTTGTAAAACTCATCGTACTTCTGAGGCTCAAAAAGCATGAGAGCAAGTTGATGATCTTCTCTGAGGCCACCTCTGAACTGATAAATCATGCTCTTCTCGTCGGGGACGTCCTACTTGGCAAAACGCGCAAGCTTCTGGAACATGATGTTATACTGGTAAACAGACAAGCTGCCTTGCTTCAGGTTGCGGAATTCCTCATGCTTGCTCTCAACAACACTCTGAGGAATGTGGTGAGCTTTGAAGTCTTGACGGAATTCATCCAAGGTAATCACACGGCCTCCTCTGTAATCTTTGTATTGTTGATACCACTCAGCAGCTTGGTCTTTGAGTTGGAACGAGGCAAACTTGACAAAGTCCTCAGGCCTGACGTTGCTGCACTCGAAATGCTTGCAGATATCCACGAGCCAATCATCAGAGTCTATTGCCTCGACACAGTTACTGAAGGTCTTTGGCTGATTAGCGAGGAACTGGTTGAGTGTAGCAAACTGATTCTGATTGTAGCCATGGCCATGATTCCCTTGGTTGCGCTCTTGCAGAATTTGCATGATCAGCTATGTGTTTGCATTGGTAGCGTCCATCACAGCTTGCCATGCCTCCGTAGGTGGAGGTGGTGGTGGCGGATCCGGATTCGGAGTCGTACGCGTTGGATGAGCCATCCTGGAGAGGGTGACATCCGTTAGCATCTTGACAGACATATATTCAAGATGAATCAAACGGATTGAAATTGCAACATATAGTCTTAACATCCGAACAAAATGAATGAATGCATTCCAATTGAAATGGTCACATTTCCATAAATTGAGAAGCCACTTAGATAGAGGTAGAAGAATAAAACAACAAGGTACAGACAAGAACAAATACTTGGTGAGGATTACCCAATCACAAACCAAATATCTGCGGAAGAAATACTAGAGCTACATGAATTCCCACCTATGAAACTCCTGAACCTTTCCGGTTATGCAATCAGGTGTTGGGGATACAGGGGAATCATAATATCTCAGCCCAAGCTAGCAAATCCTACATCCAGCTGTAACCATCCTTCAACACATAACCAAGAAACCTTCAGAAATCATTTACCTCAACCTTCGAAAAGCATCCGTTATACGAGTTATGGCAATACTCCCGAACTCCCGCCCAGTACTGGGTGGGGTCGAGGTTATCTCACCAACAACTGCATAAAAGAGATTTTCGATGTCGGCGAAACTCAGGTATTCCAGAATTGCAACGATAAAATTGTGACGACAACACCTCGGAGCTCAACTCCCCGGGACACTGCCACAACCCCTAAATGTCAGGAGGCACGAAGAACAATGTTCTCGTCACAAAACCATCGGAACGATTCCAAGATACCCGCGAGATCCTAACAAAAAAATTTAGTGAAATTTGAGAAGAGAAGAGTCAAAACTCTACGTCAGGATGCCTCACCAGAGCGATGAAGGGACTGAGGAGTAAAAAGAATCCTACTCTCCGATATATATAATCCTAAATGACTCAAAACATTTTTCTAGACTCAACAACGCCAATGATTCGATCAAGCAGGCGGTTCCTAAGGTCGGGGAAGGCTCTGATTACCAACTTGTAATGCCCTCGATGCGGCTATATCTCCCACGTGTCGAAGCACGACTTAGAGGCATAACCGAATTGAAAGCAATGTCGCAAGTGAGGTAATCTTCACAACAACCCATGTAATACAATAAGGGAAAAGGATACATAGTTGGCTTACACTCGCCACGTCACACAGATAGCATAAATATCATTACATTCATCCAAATACACTCAAGGTCCGACTACGGAACCAAAATAAAGATAAACCCCAAATGCAACATAGTCCCCGATCGCCCCAACTGGGCACCACTACTGATCATCTGGAAAGGAAACGTAGTATCGTCCTGAGTCCTCATCGAACTCCCACTTGAGCTCAGTCGAATCACCTGGAGTGGTATCATTGGTCCCTGCATCTGGTTTTGGAAGGAATCTGCGAGTCACAGGGACTCAGCAATCTCACACCCTCGCGATCAAGACTATTCAAGCTTATAGGAAGGGTAAAAGTATGAGGTGGAGCTGCAGCAAGCGACTAGCATATTTGGTGGCTAACATACCCAAATGAGAGCGAGAAGAGAAGGCAAAGGCAAGGTCGAACAACTATGATCAAGAAGTGACCCTAGAACAACCTACGTTCAAGCATAACTCAAGACCGTGTTCTCTTCCCGGACTCCGCCGAAAAGAGACCATCACGGCCACACACTCAGTTGATTCATTTTAATTAAGTTAAGTTTCAGGTTTTCTACAAATGGACATTAACAAATTCCCATCTGCCCATAATCGCGGGCACAACTTTCGAAAGTTCAAATCCCAGCAGGGGTGTCCCAACTTAGCCCATCACAAGCTCTCACGGTCAACGAAGGATATTCCTTCTCCCAAGACAATCCGATCAGACTCGAAATCCCGGTTACAAGACATCTCGACAATGGTAAAACAAGTCCAGCAACACCACCCGAATGTGTCGACAAATCCCGATAGGAGTTGCACATATCTCGTTCTCAGGGCACACCGGATAAGCAATCCGTACAACTAAAACCAGCCCTCGAGTTTCCCCAAGGTGGCGCTGCAAGGGGCTCTAGTTTGGACCAACACTCAGAGGAGCACTGGCCCGGGGGGTTTAATAAAGATGAACCTTGGGCTCCAGAAACCCAAGGGAAAAAGAGGCTAGGTGGAAAATGGTAAAACCAATGTTGGGCATTGCTGGAGGAGTTTTATTCAAGGCGAACTGTCAACAGGTTCCCATCATAACCCAACCGTGTAAGGAACGCAAAATCAAGGAACATAACACCGGTATGATGGAAACTAGGGCGGCAAGAGTGGAACAAAACACCAGGCATAAGGCCGAGCCTTCCACCCTTTACCAAGTATATAGGTGCATTAAAATAGACAAGATATAATAATGATATCCCAACAATAAACAATTTTCCAACAAGGAACAAACTCCAATCTTCACCTGCAACTAGCAACGCTATAAGAGGGGCTGAGCAAAGCGGTAACATAGCCAAACAACGGTTTGCTAGGACAAGGTGGGTTAGAGGTTTGACATGGCAATATGGGATGCATGATAAGCAAGTGGTAGGTATCGTAGCAAAGGCATAGCAAAAGAGCGAGCATCTGGCAAGCAAAGATAGAAGTGATTTCGAGGGTATGGTCATCTTGCCTACAAAGTTCTCCGAGTTGACGTTAGCTTGATCCTCGTAAGCATACTCAATGGGCTCCCCGATCATGTACTCGTCTCCCGGCTCGACCCAAGCAAGAACAACAAGCAAAGGGAGACACAATCAACCACGTGCAATGCACAAGCAACATGATGCAAAACATGTCATGATATGCGGGATGCAATATGCGATGCATATGCATGATTTTGAAAGGAGTGATTGAACCTGGCCTCAACTTGGAAAACCAAGAGTGCCACTGGGAAGAGGAGTTGATTTCGGTCAAAGTTGATATAAAGATCACCGGCATCGGATGCACGGTTTGGAAATGGCAAGCAAAACAAATATGGAACCGGTCTGCGGTTAACAACACGAGACCATCTAAATGCATCAAGAACAATAAGCCACTACACTCTAACATGGCAAAAAAATACATGGCAGGGATCCACTCATGATGCTTGATAAAAGATGAACACTGAGCTACGGCTAATTCACTCAATATCAGGTTCAAACAAGCATGGCAAAAGTGCAAAAGATATTAGGTTTCAGACTTAGTGAAATTAACATCAAGTCAGAAATTTAACATCAGGAAGCAATGTTTAGAGCAAGGTAACCACATGCTACAAGAAACATATCATGGCAAAGCAAGGCATGACATGAAGCTACTCAAAGCATAAAACAAAATTCCCTTACTGACCATAAGCTAAAAGGGATCAGAAAATACAATGGCAACCATTTGAACATAGCAATTATCGTTAACAGATTCAGACTTAGTGAAAAACTGGAACGTGGCAAAACAGACATGAAGTAGACATGTTTACGAGCTTGATGCACTCACCACAAGGAATTGCATGACAAAATAAGCATACACCCAGCAAGTAGACATGGCATGGAAGCTAGAAATGTCAAGAACAACAACATAGCATGCACGGATTAACTACAACAACCTCGGCAAAATTACTAAACAAGTTAACAATCTGCCAGGAAAATTTTATAGCAAAAGTAGAGCTCGATTTACTCAAGATTGGGTGCTCCATAAATGCAAACAAAGACATGGATGGATAGAGCACCACAATATCTACAAAACATCCTTACTGATCATGCCCAAAAGAGGCACGGATCACTTGGTAGCAACATGAACACATGGCATAAAAATTACAGCAGGAAAAGGACTTAGTGAAAATCTAAGTCCCTGAAATCAGCAACATTAAGTAAGCTACTTTGCATGCTTGTGCTAGTCACCACAGAGATCAAAAAAATACATGGCATACGCCCCTTTAAAGATGGCATGGCATACTTCAAATCATATGTAGAGCTCAAGATCATAGCATGCACACATTAATCATGGCAAAAGTGACAAAAGTGCATTTGCTGATAATAATCTGAAACTAACATCACATAGCCTTCTTCCAATAGCATTTAGGGCATCAAGATGAGCTCAAATGAATATGATGCAATGATATGAAATGAAGTAGTCGTCGAGACGAACATTTTGATATGCTACACGCATGAATCAGAGCAACGGTGATGAAGTTATGATGCTGAAAACATGTGCAAAAATTATTGAGAGAGAGGGAAAAAGTCAACCCTAGTTAGGGTTTCAGATCCAGATCGGATCGGTGGCATGGAAGCCGAGGTTGCTCGCTGGACTTGCGCGGTGGCCGGAGCAGCGAGGATGGCCGGAGGAGCTCGGAGGGGTCGTCGGGACCGGCCGGACTTGGTGGACGGCGGCGTTGGCGGCGGCTCGGGCGGCGAGGCTTGCTGCGGCGAAGCGAGGGAGCTCGGTGGAGCAGTTAGCCGGAGGGGGCGAGGTATCGGTGCTCGCCGGTGATGGCGCGCAGCGGCGCTGACCGGCGCAAAGGAGGGAGCGGGCGGCGGGGCGCTGCGGCCAGGCGCGGCCCGGATCGGCGGCGGGGAGGGCCGGCCTTGGACCCGGGCGGGCCGCGGCGCGGGGACGTCCGGCAGGCCACGTGGCAGCGTGTCAGTGGCTGCGGGCAGGGGCGGCGGTTTCGTCCGGCACGGCGGACATGTCCGGCTCGCGGCGGGGAAGATGGACTAGGGTTAGGGGTGGTGGAGACCTGGGATTTTCGGAGAGTGGCCTATATATAGAGGTAGAGGGAGCTAGGAGGCTCCGAATTGAGCACGGTTTGCGGCCACGTGATCTTGATCGAACGGCCTAGGTGATCGAGGAGGTCTAGGTGGGCTTTGGGCCACTTTGGAGTGGTGTTGGGCTGCAACACACACAAGGCTTTTTCAGTTCCTCGGTTAACCGTTGGAGTATCAAACAAAGTCCAAATGGCACGAAACTTGACAGACGTTCTACCGGTAGTAAACCATGGCTGCATGACAAGTCTCGGTCCAATCCGAAAACGTTTAACACCTGCACACGAAAAGAGGTAGAAAAGGGACACCGGAGGACATTGGAGTGCCGGAATGCAAAACGAACAACGGGGAAAATGCTCGGATGCATGAGACGAACATGTATGCAAATGCGATGCACATGATGACATGATATGAGGTGCATGACAAAGACAAAAGCACATGAATGCAAAAACCCGACAACGAGGAAATAACATAACTTAGTGCCTGAAAAGGCAAGAGTTGGAAAACAAATATGGCAAGTTACATACGGGGTGTTACACTTTCGCCCCTGATATTGACCCGTCTGATTTGATTAACAATGAAGATGAATTCGTCGCCTTGCATGGCTTTGACTGGTCCAAACCCAACTTCCATACGATGGAGGAGGAAGACGAACCAACAAGGGATGAATCGCAACCTTCAAGCCAGCCAGGCCAAGACTCATGAACCGGGGCCGGTTTATCATCTGTGTTCTGCAAGACTTAAAAAAATTATCATTTTGGGCACCAAGCATTTTCTAATAGGCTAGCTTTAAACTCTTATCCTGCTATGCCATCGTGCATATTTTCCTATGCATGACACTATTCATCCGCCATGTTAAGCTATGCCATGTATGCTTTATGATTTTAGGAATTTTAAATCTATTCCTGCATACAACAGGTGAAAAGTGTCCTGGCGGTTTACCACTGGACGGGTTATAATGCCCGATATAAACCATAGAAAACTATCACAATTTATAACCAAGGCTGAACTGAATGATAACCATATATTAAAAATATGTCATACCTATGATATGTGATCACTTTGTTGGTTTACCAAGCCAGTGCGGTAAGGGTGATAACCAAAAATTTGAGCACTGGTAATTATCAAAGATTACCAGTTTATAAACAAAGATGGGTCAGGTTAATAAACACCGGATATTATCTCATCTCATACTGGCAACTTATAGTCAGAAGCCAGGCCGGGTTAATAAACACCGGATAGTATCTCATCTCATACTGGCAACTTATAGTCAAAACCAGGCCGGGTTAATACACACCTATGAATTATAATCACAAAGCTTTATAAGCCTCATCAAATAAACCTCAAAAGGAAAATATGTCGAATAAAAATAGACGAAAATCGAGGCTTTCCATGGGCTGCCAGGCCGAAAAACGAGGCTTTTCATGGGCTGCCAGGCCACTGAGTTAAACCTATATACAAACCTTATAAGATGGACCTCACATTAACCAATCGTCGTTTTAACTTTGACAAGTTCAGTGTCTATATAAGATTTACTTGTCAAACATTCGGCGGGTCATTCCAGGATTACCTGGGAGGAGTGGCTTACTAAAAAAGGCAGGATAACCTAGGGTTTTAGGTGAATACACCTGGCTTCCAAGCCTGGCTTTTAAGCCTATTACAAGGGTTACACAAACTCTTTGTTCTTTAGAACAAAAGAGCCCCCAAGAAATATTTTGAGCTTTATTTATGAATTTAGTCCAAATATGATGGGCATCCATGAGGGATATAATAAAAACTTTCATATAAAGTGCATTGAATACTATGTGAAGTTTGATTCCTTATGATTGTTTTGAGATATGAGGATGGTAATATTAGAGTCATGCTAGTGATTAGTTGTGAATTTGAGAGATACTTGTGTTAAAGTCTATGATTCCTGTAGCATGCACGTATGGTGAACCGTTATGTGATAAAGTTAGAGCATGATTTATTTTTGATTGTCTTCCTTATGAGTGGCGGCCGGGGACGAGCGATGGTCTTTTCGTACCAATCTATCCCCCTAGGAGCATGCACGTAGTACTTTGTTTCGATAACTAATAGATTTTTGCAATAAGTATGTGAGTTCTTTATGACTAATGTTGAGTCCATGGATTATACGCACTCTCACCCTTCCACCATTGCTAGCCTCTCTTATGTCATGCAACTTTCGCCGGTACCATAACACCGACCATTACCTTCCTCAAAATATCCACCATACCTACCTATTATGACATTTCCATAGCCATTCCGAGATATATTGCCATGCAACTTTCCACCGTTCCGTTTATTATGACACGCTTCATCATTGTCATATTTCTTTGCATGATCATGTAGTTGACATCGTATTTGTTGCAAAGACACCTTCCATAATTCTTTCATACATGTCACTCTTGAGACATTGCACATCCTGGTACACCGCCGGAGGTATTCATATAGAGTCATATTTTGTTCTAAATATTGAGTTGTAATTGAGTTGTAAGTAAATTAAAGTGTGATGATCATCATTATTAGGGCATTGTGCTAGTGAGGAAAGGATGATGGAGACTATGATTCCCCCACAAGTCGGGTTGAGACTCCAGACCAAAAGAAAAACAAAAAAAATAGAAGGGGCAATGCTACTATCCTTTTACCACACTTGTGCTTCAAAGTAGCACCATGATCTTCATGATAGAGAGTCTCCTATGTTGTCACTTTCATATACTAGTGGGATTTTTTCATTATAGAACTTGGCTTGTATATTCCAATGATGGGCTTCCTCAAAGTGCCCTAGGTCTTCATGAGCAAGCAAGTTGGATGCACACCCACTTAGTTTCCTTTTGAGCTTTCATACACTTATAGCTCTAGTGCATCCGTTGCATGGTAATCCCTACTCACTAACATTGATATCTATTGATGGGAATCTCCATATCCCATTGATAAGCCTAGTCGATGTGAGACTATCTTCCTCCTTTTTGTCTTCTCCACAACCACCATATTCTATGCCACCTATAGTGCTATGTCCATGGCTCAAGCTCATGTATTGCATGAAGATTGAAAATTTTTGAGAACATCAAAAGTTTGAAACAATTGCTTGGCTTGTCATTGGGGTTGTGCATGATTTAAATATTTTGTGTGATGAAGATAGAGCATAGCCAGACAATATGATTTTGTAGGGATAGCTTTCTTTGGCCATGTTATTTTGAGAACACATGATTGCTTTGTTCGTATGCTTGAAGTATTACTGTTTTTATGTCAATATTAAACTTTTGTTCTGAATCTGAATATTCTTGCCATAATAAAGGGAGATTAGACTGATAAATATGGTAGGTAGCATTCCACATCAAAAATTCTGTTTTTATCATTTACCTACTCGAGGACGAGCAGGAATTAAGCTTGGGGATGCTGATACATCTCCAACGTATCTATAATTTTTTATGTATTCATGCCATGTTTATAATATTTTACCTGATTTTGGTATGATTTGGTTAGAACTAACCCGGACTGACACTGTTTTCAGCAGAACTATGTCGGGGTTCTGGAACAACACCTATGGGATCCCTCGACGGTATCCTTTCTAAGGTTGCGAAGCGTGGGGCTGCACAAAGAGCCGGTCTAGAAGATCAACTTGGTGGGATTTTTAAGCGATGTGTAAAACCCTAGTCATGCTTTGTGTGTATTTAGTGGTCTTGAGTTCTTGAACTAGCTGCCGTGCTTGCCCAGTCCAAAAAGTCCGAATCCTCCCTCAGTATGCCTCGAGCCTCCTTTTATATGCCAAAGGGGTCGCCACAGTGGCACACAGGAGGTGGAAAGTATGTACAGTGTACAAGTTTATCTCCTGACATCCTAGGACAAATGCATTTAATGCGCTGCCTATGTGTCCGCTTGCTTTAACGGGGATGATAAAGAGGCCCGCCCCATCCATAGCCGCCTCGCCTTACTTTGAGGCACGTCCCAGGTGACGAGGCATGCAGCGCCACGCTGGCTGGCTGGCTGCTGAGTTGGTGCGGTGGCTGGGTCTTCATGAAGATCTGCATGGCATCACGCAGGTGCTTGGCTGGTTGGCCTAGAGGCTGTATGCTGCCACGCGGGTGCGTGCCTAGTTGGTAGGCTGGTTGCCACGTCGAAACGGGCATGGGGAGCGAAGCTTTGGTAGTGCGGGCCTAACTTTGGCTCCGTAGATGCCCTGGCAAGGCCCCTGCGGGGATCTCGGGGGCGTCCCCGGCAAGGGTCTTGCGGGGGGTCTTCAGTCGTCCCCGGCAAGATCTTGCCGGGGGCTTTCGTCTTCTGGTTCTCATCTACGCTTGCAGGCCTTTTGTTTCCACAAAGATCTGCATGCCACCATGCAGGCGCTTCCGAGCCTCGGTATTGATGTTTGTCGATGGCGTCATAACTCTCAGACTCAAGGGTGGCGGTCTCGCTGGTGTTGGGCAAGTTGCCCCGGCAAGGCTCTTGTCGGGGCCACGTAGGCCGTCTCGGCAATGGCTCTTGCCGGGGGAAGCCCATCATGCCTCTTCGCTCTTTATGCTTCTGGCTTGGGTGCTGCCTCAGCAGCCTTGTATCTTTGCTTCCTCTACCCTGCCGAGCCCAGGCGTAGGCATGGCTACCGCTGCCCGTGCACAAGTAATGTGGTACATAAGGGCCCCTACTTTTGTACACCGACAGGAGCCCCCGGGCCTGGGCCACACATAAGCTCGGAGCATTGTTGGGCTAGGCCCAGAATGGTGCGCTGGCACGTGTGGCAGAGTTTTTACTGTGTTAACTCCTTCGCCAGTTGCGCTTCCCTGGAGGCCGGCAAGGGGCCTGCCGGGGAGCCCGGCAAGGCCACTACCGAGGAGCCTGGCAAGGCCGCTGCCGAGGAGGCCGGCAAGGGGCCTGCCGGGGAGGCCGACGAGGAGCCTGCCGAGGAGGTGGCCAACAACCAACCTTCCTCCCCTGCAGCCCCTACCCCAGGCAAGTACCTGAGCGTGGGCGACGACCTATTCATGCACCTCCGAGGGACGGCGAGCACCAGAGCGTCAACCGAAGGGGAGGTGTTTGATGATGAGGTGCTGGCCACCGCCGGGCTCCAGGTTGTCGATGAATCGACCACAGGCGACGGTGATTCCCAGGAGTAGCAGCTTCTGCGGGCAACACATAGCTTCTGCGGGCAACACATGCCAACTAAAAGTGCAACTATCCCTAGGTGGTTTTGGTAATTCCTAACAACACATAGCTCATTGAGCTAATGCTATTTCAAGATAAATACCTCAGGAAAGCTCAATGATTCGCATGGAATGGATGAGAAAAGTGGACCCCTCAAAATGCTAAGGACAAAGGATTGGCTCATGCTCAAATCTCAAGACTCTACATTTTCTATTTTAGTGATCCAAGATCACATTGAGTCTATAGGAAAAGCCAATACTATCAAGGAGGGATGAGGTGTTGCTTAGTGAGGCTCTTGCTCAAAATGCTTAGTAATATGCTCCAAAACCCTCAACTACTTCCTCACATCCACATATGACCTAATCCAAAAGTCAAACTCGGCCCCACTGATTCTTTCCATCCGGCGCCACCGAGTTCAAATGTCATAGCCACTGCCCCAAACCCTAGGCAAATCGGTCTCACGGATAGGGATCTCGGTCTCACCGAGATGGGATTGTAATCTCTCTGTTTCCCTTCGTAACATTTCGGTCTTACCAAGATGAGTGATCAGTCCCACCAAGATTGCAATGTAAACTCTCTGTTTCCCCTTCGTAACGTTTCGGTCTCACCGAAATGAGCGATCGGTCCCACCGAGTTTACCTGACCAACTCTCTGGTTAGCTTATTACCAAAATCGGTCTCACCGAGTTTGTGTAATCGGTCTCACCGAGATTACGTTATGCCCTAACCCTAACCATATCGGTCCTACCGAGTTACATGTCGGTCCCACTGAAAACCCTAACGGTCACTAGCTTTGCTGAATCGATCCGACCGAGTTTAACTATTCGGTCCCACCGAGATTGGCAAGTAGTGTGTAATGGTTAGAATTTGTGTGGAGGCTATATATACCCCCCACCACCTCTTCATTCGCAGAGAGAGCCATCAGAACAAACCTACACTTCCAACCTACTTTTTCTGAGAGAGAACTACCTACACTTGTGTTGAGGCCAAGATATTCCATTCTTACCATATGAATCTTGATCTCTAGCCTTCCCCAAGTTGCTTTCCACTCAAATCTTCTTTCACCAAATCCATATCCTGTGAGAGAGAGTTGAGTGTTGGGAAGACTATCATTTGAAGCACAAGAGCAAGGAGTTCATCATCAACACACCATTTATTACTTCTTGCAGAGTGGTGTCTCCTAGATTGGCTAGGTGTCACTTGGGAGCCTCCGACAAGATTGTGGAGTTGAACCAAGGAGTTTGCAAGGGCAAGGAGATCGCCTACTTAGTGAAGATCTACTGCTAGTGAGGCAAGTCCTTCGTGGGCGACGGCCATGGTGGGATAGACAGGGTTGCTTCTTCCTGGACCCTTCGTGGGTGCAGCCCTCCATGGACTCGCGCAACCGTTACCCTTCGTGGGTTGAAGTCTCCATCAACATGGATGTACGATAGCACCACCTATCGAAACCATGACAAAACATCTGTGTCTCCTATTGCATTTGAATCCTCCAAACCCTTCCCTTTACATTCTTGCAAGTTGCATGCTTTATTTTCCGCTGCTCATATACTCTTTGCATGCTTGCTTGAATTGTGTTAAGATTGCTTGACTTGTCCAAAGTAGCTAAAATCTGCCAAGAACTAAAATTGGGAAAAGGATAATTTTTTATTTGGTCAAGTAGTCTAATCACCCCCCCACATCTAGACATACTTTCGATCCTACAAGTGGTATCAGAGCTTTGGTCTCCATTTTGCCTTGATTTTCATAGCTTTTGGAAGTCATAGCCTTGGTTTCACAACCTAGGAGAGTATGGCTCTAGCGAGGGAAACTACCACCGTAGAGGTCCTTACTTTGATGGTACTAATTTTGCTAGTTGGAAGCATAAGATGAAAATGCATATTCTTGGCCATAACCCTGCCGTATGGGCTATTGTGTGTATTGGCTTGCAAGGTGAATTCTTTGATGGGAGAGAACCGAACCATGAAGCTACCGCGGAAGAGTTGAAGATGCTGCAATACAATGCTCAAGCTTGTGATATCCTCTTCAATGGATTGTGCCCCGAAGAATTCAAAAAAATCAGCCGTCTTGAGAATGCAAAGGAAATTTGGGATACTTTGATTGATATGCACGAAGGTACCGACTCCGTCAAGGAATCCAAGTTGGATGTGCTTCAAAGTCAGCTTGACAAGTTCAAAATGAAGGATGGTGAAGGTGTCGCTGAAATGTACTCTAGGCTTGCTCTTATCACAAATGAGATCGCCGGCTTAGGAAGTGAAGAGATGACCGACAAATTCATCATCAAGAAGATCCTAAGAGCTTTGGATGGAAAAAATGATACTGTTTGCACAATGATTCAAATGATGCCCAATTATAAAGATCTCAAGCCAACGGAAGTCATTGGAAGAATTGTTGCTCATGAGATGTCACTCAAGGATAAGGAGGAGCTCCATAACAAGTCAAGTGGTGCTTACAAAGCCTCATGTGAAGCTCCCACATCATCCAGTGAGAAACAAACCTTAAATGAAGAATTGAGCCTAATGGTGAAGAACTTCAACAATTTCTAGAAGAGTAGAAGCAAAGAGAGAAGTTCCATGTCAAGGTCCTACAATGACAAAAGATCTTCTAGTCGAGAGCGAAATTGCTACAATTGTGGAAGACCTAGACACTATTCCAATGAGTGTATGGCACCCTACAAAAGAAGAGAAGATTCTCCAAAAAGAAGAAGTAGAAGAGAAGAATCACCATCAAGAGAGAGAAGGAGTAGAGATGATCGTTATGAATGAAGAACATCCCGGAGAAGCAAAGATTCGGAAAGGAAGGACAAGTCATCAAGGGGCTACACAAAACGAAGACATCAAGCTCATGTTGGTGAATGGGTATCCAGCTCCGACTCCGACAATCACTCCGAGAGAAGCTATCACTCCGACTCCGAATATACTCAAGATGAAGGTGTTGCCGGTCTAGCACTTGTGTCAACCAACTCCTACGACATATTTGATTCACCAAATGAAGGACTTGGAAGATGATTCATGGCTAAAGTCCCAAAGGTATCACACCCTGAGTATGTTGATTTCAATAGTGATGAAGATGACTTGTTAGGTCATGATGATCTACTTGTTGAAAACTCTAGTGATGAATACTATGATGAAACATCAATTAATCATGCTAATCAAGATAAAACTAATGAAAATGATAAGGATAAGATTGAGTTTCTAACTAAAGAACTAAACACTCTTAAGTTAGCTCATGAAACTATCTTAGGAGATCATCGAACTTTTAAGGACTCATGAGAAATTACGTTTTGAAAAGCTCAACCTTGAGCAAGAGCATGACTTCTTAAAGGCAATCAATGATGATCTTCGCAAGAAAAGTTCTTCTTACATTGCCAAGCGTTTACTCTTATCCACTTACATGCCTCAAGTCAAGTCTAGTAACAAGAACAAGAAAGATTCTTCCTCTAGTAGTAACAATAATCATGCTAAATCTAATGTTGTCGCTTCTAGTAGTTCTCTTGATTCCACTAATGATTCTCTTAGCCAAGTTACACTTGAGAAAGAAAATAGCTTATTGAAGGGAATTATAGATAAAGGTGTTTACAAGAGCCTTGCTGGGAGTAAGCAATTCGAGGAAATTGTACACAAGCAAGGAAGGCACCGGAAGAACCAAGGTGTTTGTTTTGAACGAAAGTTCAATGCCAATGGAGTTGAGTGGGAAGAAGATCAATACCCCAAGACGAAGTTTGTTCCTCAACAAGAGAAGTATGATCCTACTTCCTTCAAAGGGACACAAGCTCAAGATGATCTTCCACCACAAGACCACAAGCAAAAAGGCAAGGATAAGCTTCAAGAGGAAATTGATGCCTCCGAAGAAGCACCCAAGGCCTTGGTCAAGTGGGTTCCCAAGACTACATCAAGTTCTACTTCATCAAGTACGACTACAACTCCAAGGATTCCCATCAAGATGATGTGGATCCCGAAGAAGAAGAACTAGAGAGTTCTTGAGGGTGACTCCGCCAACATACTTCACTCTTAACATTTTTGGCAAGAACAAGTGCAATCAACTTCCACGTCTTGCACTAGTTCAAGGGGTCACAAACCCTCTTGTTGGTAAGACAAGGGACAAGGTAACCTAATGCTTTCATAGACATCATCTTGTGTGTGCATCACTCTATGTCTATGGATATCCTTGTTTGTTCCTTGTGGGACTAACCCGTGTAGGTATTGAAAATGCAACTCACTCCAAAGGATTGCTCCAAATGATCTACATAAACATTGAACATCCACATCTTCAACACCTACATGAAGTCATCATCGACAAAACCCAAGGTTAGTTCATCCCTCTTTGGGGGATCTCACATCTAGGGAGAGATTTACTCTAAAATTGAGCTAAAGCAACTCTAATGGTGTGAACACAACAACGCTTTATGTAAAAATGGTAACCCCATTTGTGCTTAAACGATGAGTATGACCTATGATCAAATGTTCTCATTTGACTCCTAAGTCAATATACTCATATATAGATGACCTAGTCATCGCCAATTGCTTGATAGATGCTAGAATTGGTTGTGCATGTTTTGCCACATATTTCATTTGCCATTTTATTGTGTGAGCATGTTGGTTGCATAATTTACTCATTCGAGGACATCCACTTGTTCTTTTGATTGTTTGGTTCCTTTTTTTTGCCAAGTGGATGGACAAGAATGCCTAAGAACCTTCTCTAGCTATCTATGCTTTCCTCGTCTCAAACTCTATTCATGCTACATCACAAAGTTTGATCAAGTCAGATTCGAACCACTCTGTGTGAGGAGCACTCAGAGTCCCCGATTCATCATAGACTTAAACTTCCAAAACTTCTTTGTGCTTTTCGGTCTGACCGATTCATCCCTTTCGATCATACCAAGATCACTAAGTCGGTCTAGGTTTTCAATCTCGGTGCAACCGATTTGAACTTTTCGATCACACCGAGTTTCAGTAACTGCTTGTAGTTATGAATCTCGGTGTCACCGAGTTGTTCCACTCGGTCACATAGACAGAGTCATGCTATATATATCCGCGGCCCAAAATTTGGAAAATTTTCCAAACCCCTTCGCCCGCGCTCAGCCTGCTCTGCCTCCCTGGGTCTCCGGATCGTCCTCCTCAGCGCCAGCTGCCTCCCACCGCTGGTCTCCGCCGCCGTCAATGGGAATCATCTCCGCCGTTGCCACCGTAGCAGGTCCATCGCCGCACTAGGGTATGGACTTGATCCTTGTGCTATTCCCCTCCGATTCTTAGAACATTGTTTTGCCATGTCTCTTGCCACGATTGAGATCATTCTATCCAGCGAAATCACTCCGTAGTTTAGTCGTGGATTGAAAATTTAGGGTTAGGTTTCTGCCGAAACCATCTCGGACCAACCGAGTTGTTGAAATCGGTTCCACCGATTTGGCCAAGGCCATTACACATGTGATTCTTGGTCTGACCGAGAATTGCAAATCGGTGTGACCGAGTTCAATACTTTGTGAAACCCTAGCAGTCTCGGTGCCACCGAACTGTGACTCGGTCTGACCGAGTTCACTAGTTTATGTTCCAAAAGATGCTTTAGTATCACCGAGTTTGCAAATCGGTAGATCCGAAATGCTTTCTATGGAAAACTAAAACTAAGTTTTTCACTCATTCTTTTGCAAAAACCTCTGTACTTTGTGATGCTTATCAAATCTACCTCATCTATAATCTATTCACAGGGTCTGCTGTCAGTGTTTGCATCATGTCAGATCAGAGTGATAGTCAGAGGAAGTCTGAGGAGAAAGTGAACATGAGTGAGGGCACTAGTCCCTCTAGCAGCTTTGATGAGGGAAGCAGAAGTACACCCAGCAACTTGCCTAAGGCAGCCACCAGGACCAGAAAGAAGAAAACCTCAGATTCTGAGGATGAGGACTATGTGGCTGTTGAGGAAGAGGCCACCTCAAAGAGGAAAGTTCTGAAAAAGGAATATGGCACAGCTGCTGCCACTAAGCCAGGAATGAAGCAAAAGGTTCCTGCCAAGAGAGTTCCCATGTCAAAGGCCAGAACATCCACTCAAGAGACTTTGGGATCTGCACCCAAAGAACAGGTTGTGGCAAAAAAGAAAAGGAACGAAAGGGTCAAGAAGACCACTGCCAGAGTGCTTGGCAGATCTTCAATAATGAAAGATTCTGAAGAAGAGGAAGAGGAAGAAGATGCAGCACCAGCACCGAAAGCTCAAAAGCTTATGGGAGATGCTATAAGGGTATGGGCTACTCCATCTAAGCCTAAGACTGCTCCTAAGACTGCTGCTCCAGCTCCAAAGCTAAAACCCAAGAGGAGCACTAGGAACATCCCTGCTGAGGAGAAGAACAAGGCCCCAGTGCCTCAAGCTGCTGAAGAAGAAGATGATTCTGTCATTTTGAGGAAGTTGAAGCCCAAAATTCCAGATCACAATGATGCTCACCCAGTTGCAGAGAACATGAAAATCAGGAAGGATTCAGGTTTAAGGCTATGGAGAGAGTCTGATCCATATGCCACCAGGAGAAGGACTGCTGTGGACTATAGGTTCCATACAAAGGAACAACAGGACTTCTATGAGACTATCTTACTTGACAAGAAGCCCATAGTGTGTGACATGAGATGGGTTGATTGGAAATTCATTGAGGAAAATGAGGATCACTTCCCTAGTGTATATGACAGCTTCAAGGCATGTGGAGTCGATGAGTTTGTGGCTCAGAAGCTCAAAAAGTGGAATGATGAGCTCATTATGCAGTTCTACTCCACAGCTCATTTCTACCCAGATGGAAGGATTGTCTGGATGTCTGAAGGTACTAGGTACGAGTCAACGGTTGCATAATGGGCAAAATTGATCAATGCTCATGAGGAGAGTGAAGATGACTTGGATGTCTATGCCAAGAAGATGAAGGATCACAACAACATGGCACATATGTGCAAAGAGATCCCAAATGCTGCTCTTGAGACACACAAGTTTGGATCTGTACATTATCTTCTGTCAGGCTTGCCAACAATCAAATGGATCCTCAGGCACACTCTCTTGGCAAAGTCAGGTGATCACAAGATGATCAGAGGCCATGCAATTAACTTGCTTCACATATTTGATGTGCCTCAAAAGTTCAAGGTCATGAGCCTAATTGTGGAAACCATTAAGAGAACAGCTGCAGATCAGAAGAGAAGTTGTGGGTATGCCCCACAGATCCAGGAGCTAATCAACTCCAAGATGGGCACTGGCACATATCTCCTGCACAAGGAACACATGCCCATGTACCCAGACTTTGAGGACAACACTGTGGTGATGGATGAAAATGAACCATCTTCTGTGCAAGCACAAGCAAAGAGGGAGAAGGCAAGGGCTGAAAAGGCTGCAAAGATGCCAACCACTGAAGAGGCATCTCAGTATCTCCTCAAGAGCAAGCAAGATCAGCTTGGCTACTTGATTGCCTCCACTCTGAGGATTGAGAAGGGATTGGTTACCCTGACTCAAAATCAGGAGAACTTGGAGAGGATCATGGAGCAGAAGTTCTATGACTTAGATGTGACAGTCACTGAGATCTAGTCAGTTGTTGAGCAACTTCAGGATGAAGTGCAGGAGAAGAAGGGCAAGTCTACCACTAATGCTTTTGCTAGAGTGCCCAGAGGACAAAGATCTGCTGCAGTGCCTATCACAGACACCAGAGCAACTTCATCTGCACCAGCTACAGCTTCAGTGCCACCAGCTCTAGCACCCACTCCACCAGCTCCATCTACATCAACTGATGCCTTCGTCCTTGGCGTGTTATCTACGCCACCACCTGAAGACCAAGCTTGAGAGTCGATCTAGCACTATGCGTTTTTATGAACTTTTTGGTAACTTGTTGCCAAAGAGGGAGACAATGTATAGATCATAGGCTTCGAGAGAGAGTGTTGCTTTTTATTCTCTCTTTTTGTTTCGTGGTTAAACTTTGTTTATTTGCTTGTTTGAGATACTTTATGCTTTTGTGCGATACTTGGATGATCATGTGTTTGATCATATGCTACCTTAATGCTTGTTGGATGACATTATCCTTTTATATCCCCATATATGATCATTCACTTTGCTTGGTGATGAGTGCACGTATTTCATTATTATCATTTTGAGTGCTCCACCAAGATGTATGTGACGTGGAAGAGTAACCCATGTTCCTAACTCATTGTGCATTTGCAGTCCAAAGCAAATCTTAAACTATGCACAAATTTAGGGGGAGCTCTTGCTTTTCACATACTTCTCAAAGCGACAATGTTTTTCACTGTTATTATCATTTGTCGAAGCTTTGATCTATATGTTGTCATCAATTACCAAAAAGGGGGAGATTGGAAGTGCAACTATCCCTAGGTGGTTTTGCTATTTCCTAACAACATATAGCTCATTGAGCTAATGCTATTTCAAGATTAATATCTCAGGAAAGCTCAGTGATTGGCATGGCATGGATGAGAAAAGTGGACCCCTCAAAATGCTAAGGACAAAGGATTGGCTCAAGTTCAAATCTCAAGACTCTACATTTTCTATTTTAGTGATCCAAGATCACATTGAGTCTATAGGAAAAGCCAATGCTATCAAGGAGGGATGAGGTGTTGCTTAATGAGGTTCTTGCTCAAAATGTTTAGTAATATGCTCCAAAACCCTCAACTACTTCCTCACATCCACATATGACCTAAACCAAAAGTCAAACTCGGCCCCATCGATTCTTTCTATCCGGCGCCACCAAGTTCAAATGCCATAGCCACTACCACAAACCCTAGGCAAATCGGTCTCACCGATAGGGATCTCGGTCTCACTGAGATGGGACTGTAATCTCTCTGTTTCCCTTCGTAACATTTCGGTCTTACTGAGATGAGCGATCGGTCCCACCGAGATTGCAATGTAAACTCTCTGTTTCCCCTTCATAACGTTTCGGTCTCACCGAAATGAGCGATCGGTCCCATCGAGTTTACCTGACCAACTCTCTGGTTAGCTTATTACCAAAATCGGTCTCACCGAGTTTGTGTAATCGGTCTCACCGAGATTACGTTATGCCCTAACCCTAACCATAACGGTCCTACCAAGTTGCATGTCGGTCCCACCGAAAACCCTAACGGTCACTAGCTTTGCTGAATTGGTCCGACCGAGTTTAACTATTCGGTCCCACCGAGATTGGCAAGTTGTGTGTAAGGTTAGAATTTGTGTCGACGCTATATATACCCCTCCACCACCTCTTCATTCGTAGAGGGAGCCATCAGAACAAACCTACACTTCCAACCTACTTTTTCTAAGAGAGAACTACCTACACTTGTGTTGAGGCCAAGATATTCCATTCTTACCATATGAATCTTGATCTCTAGCCTTCCCCAAGTTGCTTTCCACCCAAATCTTCTTTCCACCAAATCCATATCCTGTGTGAGAGAGAGTTGAGTGTTGGGGAGACTATCATTTGATGCACAAGAGCAAGGAGTTCATCATCAACACACGATTTGTTACTTCTTGGAGAGTGGTGTCTCCTAGATTGGCTAGGTGTCACTTGGGAGCCTCCGACAAGATTGTGGAGTTGAACCAAGGAGTTTGTAAGGGCAAGGAGATCGCCTACTTAGTGAAGATCAACCACTAGTGAGGCAAGTCCTTCGTGGGCGACGGCCATGGTGGGATAGACAAGGTTGCTTCTTCGTGGACCCTTCATGGGTGGAGCTCTCCGTGGACTCGCGCAACCATTACCCTTCGTGGGTTAAAGTCTCCATCGACGTGGATGTACGGTAGCACCACCTATCGGAACCACGACAAAAACATCCGTGTCTCCTATTGCGTTTGAATCCTCCAAACCCTTCCCTTTACATTCTTGCAAGTTGCATGCTTTACTTTCCGCTGCTCATATACTCTTTGCATGCTTGCTTAAATTGTGTTAAGATTGCAAGACTTGTCCAAAGTAGCTAAAATCCGCCAAGAACTGAAATTGGGAAAAGGATAAGTTTTTATTTGGTCAAGTAGTCTAATCACCCCCCTCTAGACATACTTTCATTCCTAGATCAACTTCCAGAAGCTCCAAGCGCTCCATCGTGCCCGCCAGGACAAGGTGAAGTCCAGGATGGCGGCAGTGGACAAGGCAGAGGCGGATTTTGAGGAGCGCGTCACCCAGACGCGGGTCTGGTTTGGCGAGGCCCGGGAAGAGCTGAGGACTGCCCAGGGTGAGCTGGATGAGCGCAAGCGAGAGCTCATCCTGAAGCAGGCCGACATCGACAAGGTCCAAGAGGCGGCGAAGGAGCAGGCCGCCATGGATGAAGCCGCCCTGCAGCAGCAGCAAGCTCTGCTGGACAGCTAGGACAAAGACCTCATTGTGAGTGAGCAGGCGCTTGCCGCCACGCTCTACAACAAGGACGAGGAGGTTGGGAAGATGGTCGCGCAGCGGACCCAGGAGTTGGAGCAGAAGCACAAGGACACACTCAATGCTCTGAACCTGGACCACGCTGGCAAGGTGGAGGAGCTGGAGCTGGAGTGGGAGGAGATGAAGAAGAAGGTCTCAGGGCTGACGGAGGAGAGCGACACGGCTAACCATTCTCTGGCGGATTCGCAGGTCACCGTCTCCGACCAGACCAAGATGCTCTCCGAGGCTAACAGCTCCATTGACGATCTGAAGCTGCGGCTAAGCACTTTGGAGGGGTAGCTTTCAGAGGTCACAACCTATGAGTAGACCCTGATCAAGGCCCTGGAGACTGAGAAGCAGCTACGGAGTGATGACGCCGCCGCCCGTAAGGAATATGTGGGCAGCATAAACCTCTGGATCAGCCGTCTCGCCGATGTTTCCAAGAGGCTCACTGCGCAGCTAGCTGTCATGGGCATGCCGGATGTTAGGTACTCCCAAGAGCCGAACATGAGCACCAACGCCAGGTGGAAATTGTTCTTCGAGGGCGTCCTCGACGCTCTATAATGGCTCCGCTCCAACTGAGCGACCTATGTGGCCAGGTGAGTCCCAGAGGCTTTGCCGGGGGTGTCCTGACCAAGGTGCTCACCAAGGTGGCATTCTGGAACCCCAACGTCGACTTCGCGGACGTGCTTGAGAGCTTGACAGAGGGCACAGACCTCACGGCACTCGAAGAGCATATCGAGCCCATCATCAGCTGCGTCGACGGAGTCTAGAGGGTGGAGGGCCAGCGCCGGGACTAGCCACCTCGTTTCTCCTTGCCAGCACGAGTTCATGCCAAAGACAATTTTTATATTAAGTTAGAACTGCGGCAATCATTGATGTAATATAACTCTGCAGTACATCGAAATGAAGCATGCTATCTTCTGGTTTGATCTTTTTTTGTGTGTACACACTTACGCCTAGTTGGACTGGTTTGCCGGTGGGTAAACCCATGCTGTGGCGCTTTGAGGAACGGATCCTTAGTAGCCTACCGGGGGCGCTTGCTAACGGGCAAATCACCTTGCTGTTCTCAGCGCAGCCGCCTGATCTGTTGAGCGGACTCAAAACGGAACAGGGGCGTTGCCAATCGCGGAAGGGTTCCCTTGCGTGTAGGTTTTCCATACAAGGAGCAAGATCTTTCGAGGAAGATAACCCTATAAAAAAGGAAAATTGCTCAAAGTTTTGCGTGACTTAACTTAGTCCGTTGCCACGCGAATGGTTAGTGCGGCTGCGGACGACACCACCTCGCCCAGCTGATGGCACCAGACTGTAGCTGATTGACGTTGCCTTCTTCTCTCGAGCCATTGCGATGGAGGAGTCGATCGGTTGGCTTCAAAACCAGATTTTCACAGCTTCAGCACCCTACCTGGCGCGCCAAAGATGTCGCATGCCTATAGGATCCCTCGACGGAATCCCTTCTATGGTTGCGGGGCGTGGTGCTGCGCAAAGAGCCGGTCTAGAAGATCAACTCAATGGGATTTTTACCCAGGTTTAGCCCGCAAGCGAAGCGTAAAACCCTAGTCCTCCTTTTATATGCCAAAGGGGTCGCCACAGTGGCACACAGGAGGTGGAAAGTGTGTACAGTGTACAAGTTTATCTCGTGACATCCTAGAACAAACACATTTAATGCGCCACTTATGTGTCCTCTTGCTTTATCGGGGACAGTAAAGAGGCTCGTCCCATCCATCACGGCCAAGCCTTGCTTCGACGCGCGTCCCAGGTGACGAGGCATGCAGCGCCACACTGGCTGACTAGCTGCTGAGCTGGTGCGGTGGCAGGGTCTTCACGAAGATCTGCATGCCACCACACAGGTGCTTGGCTGGTTGGCCTAGAGGCTGCATGCTGCACGCGGCTGCGTGCCAAGTTGGTAGGCTGGTTGCCACGTCGGAACGGGCGCGGGGCAGCTAAGCTTTGGTAAGTGCGGGCCTGGCTTTGGCTCCGTAGACACCCCTGGCAAGGCCCTTGCTGAGATCTCGTGGGCGTCCCCGGCCTGGGTCTTGCTGGGGGTCTTCCGTTGTCGCCGGCAAGATCTTGCCGGGCTTTCGTCTTCTGGTTCTCATATAGGCTTGCAGGCCTTTGGTTTCCACAAAGATCTGCATGCCACCATGCAGGCACTCCCGAGCCTCGGTCTTGACGTTTGTCAATGGCATCATATCTCTTGGGCTCAAGGGTGGCGGTCTCGCTAGTGTTGGGCAAGTTGCCCCGGCAAGGCTCTTGCCGGGGCCATGCAGGCCGTCTCGAGAAGGGCTCTTGCCGGGGCCACGTAGGCCTTCACGAGAAGGGCTCTTGCCGGGGGAAGCCCATCTTGTCTCTTCGCTCATTATGCTTCCGGCTTGGGTGCTGCCTCGGTAGCCTTGTATCATTGCTTCCCCTACCTTGCTGAGCCCTGCCGCAGGCATGGCTACGGCTGCCCGTGCACAAGTAAAGGGGTACAGAAGGGCCCCTACTTTTTTACACTGACAAACTACCGTGGTGTTGTTTTTGTGCAGTAATAAAAGTTCTTGAAATGCGCTGAAAATCAATGGAGATTTTTCTGGAAAATATAAAAATACTGGAACAAAGAGTTACTAGAGGGGAGGCCTGTGGGCCCCACGAGGGTGGAAGGCACGCCCCCACCCAGTGGATGACTCGGAGACCCCCTTGACATGAGATCGACGCCAAAAATTCCTATAAATACAGTAACCCCTGAAAAGAAACTTGATCGGGAGTTCCGCCGCTGCAAGCCTCTATAGCCACCAAAAAGCAATCAGGACCCTATTCTGACACCCTGCCGGAGGGGGGATCCATTGCCGGTGGCCATATTCATCATCCCGGCGCTCTCCATGACAAGGAGGGAGTAGTTCACCCACGGGGCTAAGGGTATGTACCAGTAGCTATGTGTTTGATCTCTCCCTTTCTCTCTTGTGTTCTTGATGTGGCACAATCTTGATGTAACGCGAGCTTCGCTACTATAGTTGGATCTTATGATATTTCTCCCCCCTCTATCTCCTTGTGATGAATTGAGTTTTCCCTTTGAAGTTATCTTATCGGATTGAGTCTTTAAGGAATTGAGAACACTTGATGTATGTCTTGCGTGGGATACCTGTGGTGACAATGGGGTATTCTATTGATTCACTTGATGTATGTTTTGGTGATCAACTTGCGGGTTCCGTGACCTTGGGAACTTATGCATAGGGGTTGGCACACGTTTTTGTCTTGACTCTCCGGTAGAAACTTTGGGGCACTCTTTGAAGTTCTTTGTGTTGGTTTGAATAGATGATTCTATGATTGTGTGATGCATATCATATAATCATACCCATGCATACTTGAGGTGACATTGGAGTATCTAGGTGACATTAGGGTTTTGGTTGATGTGTGTCTTCAGGTGTTATTTTACTACGAACTCTAGGGTTGTTTGTGATACTTATAGGAATAGCCCAATGGATTGATCGGAAAGAATAACTTTGAGGTGGTTTCGTACCCTACAATAATCTCTTTGTTTGCTCTCCGCTATTAGTGAATTTGGAGTGACTCTTTGTTGGATGTTGAGGGATTGTTATATGATCCAATTATGTTGTTATTATTGAGAGAACTTGCACTAGTGAAAGTATGAACCCTAGGCCTTGTTTCGAAGCATTGCAATACCGTTTTCGCTCACTTTTACCACTTGCTACCTTGTTGCTTTTATATTTTCAGATTATAAAAACCTATATCTACCATCCATATTGCACTTGTATCACCATCTCTTCGCCTAACTAGTGCACCTATACAATTAACCATTGTGTTGGGTGTGTTGGGGACACAAGAGACTCTTTGTTATTTGGTTGCAAGGTTGTTTGAGAGAGACCATATTCATCATATGCCTCCCACGGATTGATAAACCTTAGGTCATCCACTTGAGGGAATTTGCTACTATCCTACAAACCTCTGCACTTGGAGGCCCAACAATATCTACAAGAAGATGGTTGTGTAGTAGACATCAGCTCACCGTTGGGACAGATGTCATCCACTCATTGGACAGAATGCACCAATGATACGTCAAAATGTGGCACGGCCCAACAGAGGCCCATTCCTGTGAAAAGGCTGGCCCGTTTGACTTGGTCAAAAGATGGCAGGCCGGTCCACGAAAAGCCTGTTAACGGCATGTTCGCACCTAGACCATTTATAGCCCGCTAACCTTGGGCCCGCTACGGCCTATCAGAATTAGGCCCAGTAGCGTTATCTGGTCTGTCCAATATGATTCTAGCCCGGTGTTACTTCCGGCCCATGTCTGGCCCATGACGTCTTTCGGCCCATATGAGGCACATTGTAAATCTTGGCCCATTAACGGCCCACGGTGAAACCTGGCCCATAATGAATAGTACATCGCTTTATACCCATTAACAACCCATTATTCCAATGGGCCCTTTCAAGCCCATGTATCTTTTGGCCTTCTCAGGGCCCATTTATTCTTGGGCTCATTTCCAGCATTCAGTTACTTACGACTTGTTACTGGCATTTTTTGATTGTGGGCCAAATTCAGCCCGTGGTTAGAGTCGGCGTATTTGTGGTCCGTTCCATTAGGCCGTTTCCATAGCGTCATCAAATACGACCGATTAATGACGGCCCATTATGGTTGGCCCATGAATGGATGATTCCAACTCTAGCCCATTTAAGGCCAACAATGCAGTCCTTTGTTGACCCATGTTTGGCCAATCGGTCATACGACCCATAGACGGCCCATTGTTTCCACGGCCCTTAGAAGGCCCATTGTTTCTACGGCCCATAGGAGGCCCATGGTAACTATAGTAAATATGTAGCCCATGGTTATTGTGGCCTAGTTTAAAAAATAGCTTATTGCGGCCACTAGCAAACCGTGGAAAAATAACTGCACTGACTACACGCAAACCAATAAACAAGACAACAAGGAAATAAATAAGCAAGCAACTTACGCTAGGCTATCACAACTATTACACATATTACATCCACTGGGCATCAAAGTTCACCAACAGTGCAAATATAGGGAACAAAGCAGCATATCATATACACTGGTTGTCAAAGTTCGTGACCAGTGCAAATAAACGCCGCAACAAAACAAGTCCAGAACTAAAACCACTTCATAAGAGCTCAAGAAACAATATCCCGGGTACCCATAATGCTGGCAAGATGCTTAGCAAGCTTATTAACTTTCTCTTGTTTGGCGCTTAAATCCTCCAGCACTTGCTTTTGCACAAGAAAGTATGCATCTGAATTCTGCAGGGACTTCCTCAGTCCTTTGGCTTCTTGCCACAGCACAGCTGACTAATGCCTTTCATCTTGTAGCTGAGACTGAAGAAGCCGAAGTGATTCAGGGAGCGAGTTCAAAGAGCTTGTGGCAGCGGTACTGGCCAATAACTCGAACACTACATCAACGCTAGACTATGGGGTTTTCTCACTGTCTACAAGATCATTTTTATCACCTTTTTTGGAGACCAACAGGGTTGTCTCACTATATTGAACCTTATTTGCATTACTTTCTCTACCATTGCATATTGGGGTGCTCTTCTCCAATATTCTGTTTGCATACTACAAGAGAAACAAGTAGACACATCACGGGTTTAGCATATAGTATATGAAACTCATTTTGGTAAACCGGTTTAGTAGTAAGGTGTACAGGATAACAACATGAAACAAACATATATCTAGGTACCATGGTCACTGCATTGTCCATATCATTCTAATTTATGTTTCCAAATCAAGATAGAGACACAGTTCAACTCATATATTTTTAAGAAACAACAACATAGTCAAGTGTGAGAAACTACACAACATTTGCAACACTTGTAATGTGCATCACATGAGAACAGAACTGTTTATACAACTGAAACTGAAATCAACATAGAGAAAGAAGTTAGAACATCAATATAGTTAAGGAAATAGGTTTAAAACATACCTGTTGTGCCATTGGAGTTTCAATTGGATCCTTCAAATTAGAAAGTAGTTGGTATGAGTAAATATAGTGATGCATCCAAAAAGGAGTATGGACCATAGCTACGGAATCTGACCTGAGAACAATTGCTCTTCTTCTTTAAACATGGAGTTTGGGTTCGCTGTGGTGGTCTTCGTGCTTTGGGCACTGCAGTTGCTTTACAAACTGCTCGTGTGGGGGTACTCTGTGGTGGACATGGTGCTTTGTCAATTAGAAGTGGGTTACTATCCACTGGGGTTGGGGTTAGATGGGTTGTAGCTGGTTCTATGCCCAACGGTGTAAGTGTGCAATCTGGAATAGTCTCGATTATGTGTGTTGGGGCTAGTTTGTGGGCCAGTACAACCATGGTTCTATCTGCATCGACGGGTAGCACTGTCATTTGTGAAGAACGGGTTTTTGCTCCCTTAGATACTACCATCACCCCCTCCAATTCAAATGGCTAATAAACAAGAAAACAAATTGAACGTACAAACATTGTATGATAGACAGATGCGGTAATTCACATATATGTTGTCTAACCAAACATGACCGCATGACACAATTTCACATATATGATGCCTAACTAAACAAGATAGCATGACACAGTTTCAGATATATGATGGATAACTTAACAGGATATAATGGCATAACTCAACATATGATGAGTATCTAAACAGGATGACATGACAAAACTATATTATGTCTTTCTAAAATTGGTTGGGATGAAATAATTCACATACATGTTGTCTAAGTATACAGGATGGCATGATATAATTGACATAATTGATTCATATACTAAGCAGCTGGCACTCGCATGTATGATCTCTAAACTAAGTAGATGGAATTAAATATTGTGCATATGATGTCTAAACTAAGCAACGCAAGACACCATATGCATGATATGAGAAATATAAACATTGCAACTTAGAGCATACAACTAAGGTGGGATATAGTAGTGGTCAGCTGTCTCTAAATCCACCTATGAGGAGCTCCCTGTAACCATCGAGATATATGCTTCAATGGGTACCATTGCCTGCTCCGAAGACCTTGTTTTCACTCCTGATTTTTCCATAACCGGCTCAAATGGCTGATACACATGAAGAGTAGTTTAATATACATAGATTGTCGACAAATGGAATACATAATAAAAAAAAGATGGCATGAGATAATCCACATATATGATGCCTGGCTACATGGCGGTGCTTAATTCACATATATGATAATAGGCTGAAAAACATGGCATTGCATAACTCACATATCTGATATAGAAGGCAAACAGGAGGCATTCACACAAAGGATGTCTAATCTAAGTAGATGGCATGGCAATGCAAGACACCATATGCATGATATGAGCAATATAATCCTACCAAGTTAGAGCATGCACGTCGGGGGGGGATACGACTGGTCATCTGTCTCTGAATCCTCCTGTGAGGAGCTATCTGTAACCAGCAAGAAATCTGCATCGACAGGTAGCACTGACTGCTCAGAAGACTTTATTTTCACTCCAGATTTTCCCATGACCGACTCAAATGGCTGATGCACAGGAAGAGTAGATGAATGTATGTACATTGTTGACAAATGGAATACATTATGAAAAAAATATGGCACAATACAATTCACATATATGATGACTGGCTAAACTGGATGGCATTGCATGATTCACGTATATGATGTCTGGCTAAAGAAGATGGCATTGCATAATTCCCATGTACTCCCTCCATTCCTAAATATTTGTCTTTTTAGAGATTTCAAATGGACTACCACATACGGATGTATATAGACATATTTTAGAGTTTAGATTCACTCATTTTGCTCTATATGTAGTCACTTGTTGAAATCTCTAAAAAGAGAAATATTTAGGAACGGTGGGAGTATGATATAGAAACCAAACAGGTGTCATTCCCACAAAGCAAATCTAAACTAAGCTGATGACATATAAGATGTATAATGTAAGCAATGCGATGCGCCATATGCATGATATGACCAACATCAACATGCCAGGTTAGAGCAAACACCTCAGGTGGTAAATAGGAGTGGTCGGCTCCCTCTGAATCCCCATATGAAAAGTTATCTTCCTCTGGAATACAATCTGGAATGCCGGGAGGGGGGCCCACTTCACCCACCATGGAGTGGCGTCTGCATGACATTATATTCCCACACAACGATCTTCTGTTTTTCTCTACATGTTCAGTATAGTTGTGTACAATAACTGACATGCATAATAAAAAATAGTTAGATTTTGTAAGGCCTGAGGGGTGCATGCAGAAATCAAGACTGATGGTAGCAAACGAGTGGATAGATCCAAAACTAATGATAGCAAGTAGATTATAGCTTCAGTTTAAAAAGATAGACAATGGATCATCTACTATTTGTTGCCCACCCAACATGAACCACATAGAAGACCCTAGATGAACCAGATAGTAGATAGATACCATTCTTCGCTGCCTCGATATGAGACCCACGGGCATTTTAAAACTCAAGTTTGAACGATAAAGTAGCAGGTAATAATAACTGATGTATAACGTAAGGAAACACGAAAGACTACGACCTCTCTTCCAGAACTATGTAGTCCCCAGGTTCATCTGCTCAGTCGATGATGGTAATGCAGTTGGCGTTGCTGCCAGCAACGGGGAAGATGATCTGAGGTGGCGAAAGAAAGTCTGCAGGTGGAATCTCTGCTACAGTGAACGCTTCTATCGATGGTGCACCTCAGGTGGGGTGGATGATGGCACGGCAGGAGCAGGACATAACACACAGAGTTTTCTTTAATGCCTATCTGAAAATGAAGTAAATCTGTAAGGGCTCCTTAGAATTGGAGGATTCTATAAACGCAGGGACGGGAAAAACACAGGAATAGGATAGGAATGCATGTGCAAAATAGAGCATTTGGAAACATAGGATTTTTGTCAACTTGGGTGTTTTGTTCACATGAATTGGAAGAAAAAAGGAATGGAGAAACATGGTCAATTAAAGTCAAACCACGTGAAAATGAAAAACTAAATTATTATTATGGCAATAATGTAATTAGTCCTATTCTTCATGCATATTGATTTTGAAAGGACGTCCAAGTGGATATTAAAATTCCTACGTTTCTTCTTTGAAAGAGACACCAAAGGAAAAAATCCTCTAGTTTTGCTTTGCTCCACTCCTTCTAACCAAATGCATGAATAGTAGTTCCATAGCAAAGGATCCCTGAGGGATCGACATGAATGCAGAGTAACAAAGTGTTGCAACGAGTGTACAACCTCTTTGGCATAGCCCTGTCGACCTCAGCATCATTGGGTTGGACGTGGAGGATGGTGATGCTGGTGCGACTGTCGGAGGCGGGGAAGAAGATCTGAGGCCTCTGGAAACGGCGTCGAGGGTACTGCTCCGCTGTGATGGACGGTTCCGTCGTTGGAGTAGCTCTGTTGAGGTGTACGGCAGCGAGGCTGAAGCAGGACAAGACAGACAACGTTAATCTGAAGTGGGACTCTAATATCATCTGCAATAGATGATGTAAAATACATCACCAAAAAGTGCTAGATGTAAAACGCATTAACCGCGCAACGGCCACTCCAACAGATGCTATAAATACTGTTCACTCTGAATGTAACTGAAGAAACTGAACTTTATAGTCAAAACTAAATTTTATTGTCGAAACTGATTGAACTAGCGCACTAGCAGAGACCAAGTCGTGCACCAGCACTGAGAGCGAGTGCTAAAATAGCAACTCCTGTAGCTGCTAGAGGTCGTGCAACAGTAGAAGCAGAGTGATTGAGAGCAAGAGCAGAGCAGCAACACGAACGAGAGCAAGAGCGGAGCAGCAGCAAGACCGACAGCAATAGCAGAGCAGAGTAGCGACACGAACGAAAGCAAGAGGAGTGCAGCAGCGCGACCGACAGCAAGAATAGAGCCGCAGCGCAAGCGAGAGCTGGAGCAGCAGCAGCAGCAGCAGCAGCAGCGCAAGCGAGAGCCAGAGCAGCTGCAGCTAGTGCCGGTGTGGAAGTCGCCGCCGAGGAAGCAACGACATGGGGGAGAGACGTCGTGGATGAAGTGGCCGGCGACGGCGCCTTCGATGGAGACCCGCCATGGCTACTCGGGTTCGAGCACCGGCAGCCCCATGAGATCGAATAAAAGATAAAATGCAGCGGTGAGTGTAGAACCTCTTTAGTGGTGCCGAGTTGGCCTCGGTTTCATCAGAGGAATTGGTGAGGGTGTTGCGGTTCCGGTAGGGCGGGTCAATACATCGCTGTGGGGATGGAGGTGGCACGACAAACGAGGCGAATGTTGGGGCAGCTCCTTGGAGGTGGAGGACGGGGCGGCTCATCCGATGGGACGACAAGATCGATGACAAATCCTCATCCGGTGCGGTGGATGAGGGACGGCGAGCTGTTACGGTGGACGACGTCGTCGGGGAAGAGTCTCCGGCTGGGCGGCGGTTGGGAGGCCAATGGAGGGACGTGGGGTTTCGCGAGTTTTGGCCGCCTCGGTGTAGGAATGGGGGGACGAAGGGGAAGGTAGGGGGAGCCATGGCATAGGGACGCGCTTGTCCGAAATGTAGGGTAAGTTACCATTGTACCCCACCGGTTTTGACACCAGGACTTCAAGCCGGCATTTCCGGCTAAGGGGTAGAAGGGGGATTTCGCATGTCTGGGCTGCGGGACCGATTTTGGATGAGGAGGGAGTTACCGCGCGCGTCAAAATTTCGATATAACAAGGTGTGGCGCGGGTTGAAGAGGCGGGAGTTTCAAAGAAGATGAGACAAAAGATACTCGAGCTTGAAAATTTCGGGATAACAAGGCGCAGATTCCTTGTTCGGCGGAACAAACTTAATGTGTACAAAAAAACAATTCATGCAATACACAAGAGAGTCATGTCCCCTTTTATTATATTACTATGAATGCCATTGAAAAAACTACAAGAAAAATGTAAACAAAATTGGGAGAACAAGATTACCCTGTACAGTACCAAATCGATTCACACTTCCCCCAACAACAACAAAAAATAAATCAATTCCCACCAAAAGAAAGAGTCATGTCCCTTTTTATATGATTACAAATGCCAAGATCTCTAATTTCAATTTTTGAACCCACGTTATGTTGAATTCGAATATATCGTTAGGTCACCTTGCGGTTTATAATGGATGTAGTCCTAGATTTTGATCTTCCATCATATATGAACATTTTACTCCACCCTATGACCATATATATTGTCGTCTACCATATGGACTAAATTTGAATCAATTTTCCTTATTTGAATACGATTGTTGTCAAGTTATCCAATCATTTAAACATTATCTTGATAACAAAAAACATGAATATAGCAGTAATCATATTTCACAATGAACTACATGTACCATATGATCTCCAATTCAAATGTTTGTATCCATTTTATGTTGAATTCTAATAAGAGTACATTGGTCTAGGTAGCGAGATGTTCGGGATAATCTAAACCCTGTTTTCATATGTATAATTTTTGGCTGAATTGGGACAGGTTTTTGTATAAGCTTCTTGCAAAACCCGAGATTCTCTCAACAAGCCTCGTGGTTCCGAGAGGGAACGTGTCACATTTGTGTGCGAAACAATATATGCTACCTACCCCGTAATTTTCTTTGCAGAGGCAACATAGAACTATATGAGTGCCCTGTTAAATTTTCGAATTATTCCGGGTTTGTTTGGCCTTTTCTATACATTAATTGAGTTTCTGGACATTTAATGTGCATAATCCAAATTAGAACTGCAAGCACATGCTCCGGAGCACCAAAGTTAGTTGGAAAATCACATGTGTGTCCTTGGGTGAATTTCTAGGTCACATGCAAGAAATGGGAATGAAATTCAAACATCTGGCGTCGTGACTCGACCGAGAACATCAAGAAACTTGGTTTTTAAATTCATGTAAATCGAAAACTTGCCTGGAAATCATGAAACTTGGTATGGTGTCATGTCATGGCACTAACATGCTGTGGTAAAAAATTTGGGATGATTTAGAACAAGTTTTGGTATAAGCTTCTTGCAAACCGGAGCTTCTCTCAAGAAGGCTCGCGGTTCTGAGAGGGAACGTGTCACCTTTGAGTGTGAAATGATATACGCTACCCCCCTTGAGTTTCTTTACAGAGGCAACATAGAACTACATGAGTGCCCTGCTAAATTTTGGAATTATTCCGGGTTTGTGTGGCCTTTTTTATACATTAATTGAGTTTCTGGTCATTTAATGTGCATAATTCAAATTTGAACTACAAGAACATGCTCCCGTGCACCAAAGTTGGTTGAAAAATCTCATGTGTGTCCTCGGGTGAATTTCTAGGTCCCATGCAAGAAATGGGAATGAAATTCAAACATCTGGGCATCATGGCTCGGCCGAGAACATTGAGATACTTGGTTTTAAAATTCTTGTAAATCCAAAACACGTCTGAAAATCATGAAACTTGGCATGATGTCATTTCATGGTACTGCCATGCTGTGGTAAAAAAATTGGCTGAATAGGAACAAGTTTCGATATAAGCTTCTTGCAAACCAGAGCTTCTCTCGAGAAGGCTCGTGATTCTGAGAGGGAACGTGTTACCTTTGTGTGCATAATTCAAATTGGAAATACAAGCACTTGCTCTAGTGCACCAAACTTGGTTGAAAAATCACATGTGTGTGCTCGGGTAAATTTCTAGGTCACATGCAAGAAATGGGAATGAAATTCAAACATCCGGAATTGTGGCTCGGCTGGAAACATTGAGAAACTTGGCTTTTTAATTCCTGTAAATCCAAAACACGCATGAAATTATGAAATTTCGCTTGGTTTTATGACATGGGACCAACATGATGTGGTAATTTTGCTGTCCGATTTGCGAAGGCGCACACATTAACAATCAACAAAGTCATTTTGGAACAAGTGTTGTCACGTTACAATCGGAAACACAAGTATTATTGAAACCACGGGCGTTCTATTTACCATGTACGTGCCGCCACGCGTCCCCTTCTTTTATTAGCTAGGAGGCGACGTGCAGGGTAGCTATTTGAGTACGGGAGGCATGCGATCAGACCCCTGTGCGTGCTTATCAGGAGGAGAGCCCTTTGAGGTCCATCTATCGTCCACCTCGCTCCCAAGGTCTCTATTAGTGGCGCCCGAGCCTCTGTTTAATGGCGTGGCTATGTCTCACTCGACTGAGATTTAAGAGAGAAAAAAGAAAATCTGAAAACAAAATTTTGCACAGATCTTGATGTAAGATCCGACGGACCTATATAGCATCTACTGCGACTTATAGCAAGACTGATGAATATATAAGGACGACAGTGCATAATAATTGTCTTACATAATTAAGAAGATAATTTAAAAAGGCACATGCGGCTACGCCCGATATACACAAGGGCAAAATAAGAAGGAGGAAAACGATCTGGCTCATTGATCTCTACTTTCTTCAAGCGTTGCTGCAGGCCGCGGGAACTAGTCTCTGCGTCGAGCAGCGATGAGCTCCGTCGTGTCCTCAAGACGCTGCTTGAGAGCATCCACGGATTCCTCCACCAGCCTTTGGCGCTCGATGCAGAGCATGTCATTCTCGTCCATAAGTTTCTTGATGATGATGCCGGTCTTCTTCAATAAGGCATTGGTCTCCTCCTAGTACTTTGCACTTTGGACGATCTTCGCGCTCAGCAGGTCACGCTCGGCCCGGAGCCTTTCATTGCCCTCCCTTAGTTGCCAAATGACGCCGGTAGCCTATTCAAACGAGGCTTTCATGTCGTCCTGCAACCTCACACAGCCGGAGATCTGATCCATCTAGCTACGGATGATTGCATCCAGGCGCCTGTAAAAGTCGTCGCCTGCCCGCGAGACATTTTCCCAGGCCGTCACGGTGTGGCGGGACATCTCTGCTGCATTCGCGGCGTGGCAGGACATCTCTGCTGCTTCCGCGGTGCAGTCGGGCCAGTCTGCTGCATAGACAGCGCGGCGGGACCTCCGTGCTGCTTCGGCGGCGCGGCAGGACCTCTGTGCTGCTAGTTCCGTATGGCGGGACATGTCGGCTGCTTTCGGGGCGAGGCGGGACATCTCTTGTGCTTCTGCTTCCATGCTTGCCTCTCCCTGGTGGTAATCTCTCAACCCAGAACTCACGCTGGCCATGGCAGACGCAAGGGAAGGATGCTGAATGACTTATTTGTTTTTTTGGATGAGGAGTTGAGGAGGAATGTGCAGTCATCTTGGCATAGTAGTATTTATAATCGAGTACTAATACGTGCCTAAGTGGAAAACTATTTAGGTTGTGATCGGTGTGAACAGGTTGCAATTAAATATAGCGTGGTAGTAGTACCTCCTTTTCGGTTTATAGGTCTAACGCCGACGATGCGGCTATAGCTCCCACGTGTCGAGGCACAACTTAGAGGCATAACCGCATTGTGGTTTTGTCGCAAGAAGGGTCATCTTCACACAATCCCATGTAATGAACAAGAAAGAGATAAATAGAGTTGGCTTACAATCGCCACTTCACACAATGGTCAAATAAGTTCATACATCATCCAAAGTACACTCATAGTCCGACTACGGACAAATCCAAATGAAAAGAAGATAAACCCAACTGCTAGATGCTCGATCGTCCCAACTGGGCTCCACTACTGATCATTAGGAAAATACACGTAGTAACGGCCAAGGTCCTCGTCGAACTCCCACTTGAGTTCAGTAGTATCACCTGCACTGGTATCATCGGCACCTGCAACTGTTTTGGTAGTATCTGTGAGTCATGAGGACTTAGCAATCCCAAAACCCGCGAGATCAAGACTATTTAAGCTTATGGGTAGGATGTGGTAATGAGGTGGAGTTGCAGCAAGCGCTAAGCAAATATGGTGTCTAACATACGCAAATAAGAGTAAGATGAGAAGCTACGCAACGGTCGTGAAGCTATAAGTGATCAAGAAGTGATCCTGAAACTACTTATGTTCAAACATAACCCAAACCGTGTTCACTTCCTGGACTCCGCCGAAAAGAGACCATCATGGCTACACACGCGGTTGATGCATTTTAATTAAGTCAAGTGTCAAGTTCTCTACAACCGGATATTAAAAAATTCCCATTTGCGGGGTGTCCAAACTTATCTCTCAAAAGTTTATACCCTGCAGGGGTGTCCCAACTTAGCCCATCACAAGCTCTCACGATCAACGAAGGATATTCCTTCTCCCAGAAAGACCCGATCAGTCTGGGAATTCCAGTTACAAGACATTTCGACAATGGTAAAACAAGACCAGCAAGACCGCCCGATGTGCCGACAAATCCCGATAGGAGTCACACGTATCTCGTTCTCAGGGCACCAGACGTCGGGTTAGCTGAGACCCTGGTCGCCCAGGGGGCGCCGGACATTGCCTAGTTCGGACCAACACTTAGAGGAGCACTGGCCCGGGGGGTTAAAATAAAGATGACCCTCGGGTTTGAAACTCCCAAGGGAAAAAGGCTTATGTTGTTAGGCAAAAGAAAAACCAAGGTTGGGCCTTGCTGGAGGAGTTTTATTCAAAGCGAACTGTCAAGGGAGTACCATAACCCCAACCGCATAAGGAACGCAAAATCAAGGAACATAACACCGGTATGACGGAAACTAGGGCGGCAAGAGTGGAACAAAACACCGAGAAAAAGGCAAAGCCTTCCGCCCTTTGCCAAGTATATAGATGCATTATTTAAATAAGAGATAATGTGATATCCCAACATATCCATTTTCCACCATGCAACAACCTCCAAGGCACCTGCAACTAGCAACGCTATAAGAGAGGCTGAGCAAAAGCGGTAACTTAGCCAAACAACGGTTTGTTAGGAAGGTGGGGTAGAGGCTTGACATGGAAATATGGGAGGCATGATAAACAAGTGGTAGGTAGCGCGACATAGCGATAGAACGAACAACTAGTAAGCAAAGATAGAAGTGATTTCGAGGGTAATGATCATCTTGCCTGCAAAGTTCTCAAAGTTTTCGAAAGCTTGCTCCTCGTTAGCGTACTCAACCGGTTCCTCATTCACGAACTCGTCTCCCAGCTCTACCCAAAGCAAGAACACAAACAACGAAACAACAATCAATCACGGTGCAATGCACAAGCAACATGATGCAAGACATGGCATGGAATGCAAGGTATGATGTGCAATGCATATGGGTACTCCGGAAGGAAAATGATGATCAAGGCATCAACTTGGCAAACCAAGTGTGCCTCTAGAAAGATTGAGTGATTTAGGTCGAAATTGATATAAGGATCACTGGAAACGGATGCACGGTTTGCAAATGACAAGCAAAACAAGAATGATGCAAATCTGCGCTTAACAGCACCATAGCACTTAGAATGCAACAAGAAACTGTGCTACAACACTCCAACATATCAACAAAGCACATGGCATTGAAGTAACATGAAGCTCTACAAATCATGAACACTGAGCTCCTGCTAGAACTCACTAGAACAACCCTAAAATAGCATGGCAAAGATGCAAATGATAACGGCTTCACAGACTTGGTGAAAATACTAAACATGTCAAAACAACATCAGGTAGAAATGTTTAGAGCTAGCAAACAACATGCTACAGGCACATATCATGGCAAACAAGGGCATTGCATGCTAGTACTAAAGGCATAGAACAAAAATCCCTTACTGAACTTTAACGAAAGATGCATGGAGAATGATGTCGCACCCAAGCAAACATGGCAAGTTATATGAACAGTTTCAGACTTTGCAAGCTCATGCCACTCACCACAAAGCATTGCATGGCATAACAAGGTAACCAACATGAATTAGACATATTCAAGAAGCTAAAAACGGCAAGAGAAAGTTCATAGGGTACATGTATCACTAGCAACACACATGGCAAAACTAAATCTCATGTTAACAATTTGCCAGCAACAATGTTTAGCAAAAGTAGAGCATGGTAATGACAAGCTATATTACTCCATTATTGCAACCAGAGGCATGAATGGATAGAGCAATACCACATGTTCAAAGCACTCATACTAAACTACCTCAAAATGTGCATGGATCTCATGGTAGAAACATGGCAACATAGCATCAAAATGTAACAGGAAAAGACTTGTCATTAAGGCGGCGCGGAGGGGCTAGGCTAGGGTTTTGGACCCCAAAAATGGACGGGGACACACATATTTATAGGTAGGGGGAGCTAGGAGTGTCCAAATGAGGTGTGGTTTTCGCCCACACGATCATGATCCAACGACGGAGAGCATGGAGGGGGTTTAGATGGGCTAGTGTCTATTTTGGAGGGGTGTTGGGTTACAACAAGAGAGGGGCTTTTGCGGTTACCCGGTTAACCGTTGGGGCATCAAACGACCTCCAAATGGAACAAAATTTGACAGGTGACCTACTGGTGATAAATCTAGGCCACTCGACAAATCCTGATCCATTCCTAGAACATTTTTGTCCCGCTCACGAAACGAGGTTTGAGGGGTGCAACAGGTGCATGTGGGAGTGTCGGATTGCGAAACGCACAACGGGGAAAATGACCGGATGCATGAGACGAACATGAATGCAAATGGGATGCACATGATGACATGAGGTGAAATGCATGACATGAACAAAATGCAAAATGAAAGACAAAAAACCAACCACGAAGGGAATATCATATCACATAGACGGAAAATGGCAAGAGTTGGAGATACAAATATGGAAAGTTACATCCGGGGTGTTACAACACTCCACCACTACAAGAGGATCTCGTCCCGAGATCTAGGACTAAAATAACTCCGGATATTCGGAACGGAGATGATCCTCGCGTTCCCAGGTGGCTTCTCGGTCCGAATGGTGCGACCACTTAACTTTCAGGAATTTGATTGACTTGTTGCGAGTCTTGTGCTTGGTTTCTTCAAGAATAGCAACGGGATGCTCATTATAAGACAAATCTTCTTGGAGATTAATCTCTTCAAAGTTGATAGTTCCCTCGGGGGTCTCGAAGCACTTGTGAAGCTGTGACACATGAAGCACATCATGCACATTTGCGAAGTTGGACGGAAGCTCAAGTTGATAGGCAAGGTCGCCTCTTTTGCCAATGATCTTGAAAGGACCCACGTATCTCGAGGCAAGCTTCCCTTTCATACCAAAGCATCGAGTACCTTCCATTGGAGAGACGCAGAGGTAGACATTGATTAATCACAAACAGAAGCTCAAACGACATCCACCCTGCTAGCCCAGGATGCCATCCAGGAACCTATCCCTCGAACAAAGAAGAAGCAGAACAAGAACTCCAAAACAATAAACATCGCTCTCACATTATGATCATCGCCTTACCTATACCTGCAACTGTTGTGTAGTGATCTGTGAGCCACGAGGACTCAGCAATCCCATTACCATGGGTATCACGACTAGCAAAGCTCAATGGGTAGGAAAAGGGTAAGTGGTGAGGTTGCAGCGGTGACTAAGCAACATATGGTGGCTACCTTACGAATACAAGAGCAAGATGAGAATCTACGCAGATGGTCGCAAACTAGAAATGATCAAGAGGTGATCCTAAACTACTTACGTTCAAACATAACCCAACCGTGTTCTCTTCTCGAACTTCCCAAAAAGGGATCATCATGGTTACGCAACGCGGTTGGTGTATTTTTAATGACTTTACTTCAATTTCTCTACAACCGAATATTAACAAATTCCCATCTGCCACATAACCGCGGACACGGCTCTCGAAAGTTTGAAACCTTCAGGGGTGTCCCATCTTAGCCCATGACAAGCTCACGATCCGCGGAGACAATCCTCCATCGCGGCACACCCGATCAGACTGGGAATCCCGGTGCACAAGACATTTCAACAATGGTAATACAAAACCAGCAAGACTTCCCGATGCGCTGACAAATCCCGATAGGAGCTGCGCATATCCCGTTCTCAGGGCACACTGGATGGGCAAGACATCGGGTTGGCTGAGACCCTGGTTGCCCAGGGTGCGCAGGACATCACCCGGTTTGGACCAACACTCAGAGAAGCACTGGCTTGGGGGGTTGAATAAAGATGATCCTCGGGTTTATAACTCCCTATGAAAATTTTAGGTTGCTATTAGGCAAATGTTAAAACCGAGGTTGGTCCTTGCTAGAGGAGTTTTATTCAAAGCAAACTATCAAGAGGGTCCCTGACGGTGTCCTGGACTAGGGGGACTCACCACGTCGTCTCCCGGCCAGTTAGATTGGGCCGAGGACCCCCATGGTCGTATACTTATGGGCCAGTTCGGACAGCTGCCACATACAAGGAAGATTCCACAAGACTTGGTGGTGAAGACAAGGACTCCTCCCCCACCTGCGTATTCGGCTAGGACTCTTGTTATCCTAGGCCTCTGGTGCATTATATAAACCAGGGCCAGGCTAGTCGATACAGATAAAAAACAACAATCATACCATAGGATAGCTTCTAGGGTTTACCCTCTACGATCTCGTGGTAGATCAACTCTTGTAATACTCATATCATCAAGATCAACCAAGTAGGAAGTAGGGTATTACCTCCATCGAGAGGGCCCAAACCTGGGTAAGCATCGTGTCCCCCGCCTCCTGTTACCATCCGCCTTAGACACACAGTTCGGGACCCCCTACCGAGATCCGCCGGTTTTTACACCGACATTGGTACTTTCATTGAGAGCTTCGGTGTGTGATCGGCAAAAGGATCGATGGCTTGTCTGCAGGTCAACTGTGATGCCGGCATTTTCGTCGGCGGCTCGACTGGTCACCTTGGCTCGACCGAGGACCGTGCTCCATCTTCGATCTATATGTTCGGACGAGGGCCTTCATCAACATCAACTCCAATCTCTATCAAGATCATGGAGGAATCATCCATGGAGCCTCGGGGCTCAATGTCAACATTGCCCTCGAGCGACCGTGCTGTTTTTCCGAACAGCGAACTTGTATCCGCTGCCACAACCTCTTAGAGCATCGGTTTGACGATCCCTTTGGTGGAATTGTGCGGGATTGAGTCTACAACAACCATGCAAAATTTCGTCGAGTTCTGATGAAGGAATCTCCGGCAATCTACGATATACCGGAGCCCTGTCAAATCTGGACGGGAATCTGGACGAGTTTAGAGTGTGGTATCCAGCACCTAGCTCGGACGTCCTTTGGAAGATCCAACCGTTGATCGGCTGCGGAATTCCTATATCTAACAGCCTCAAAATTCCAGCTCGATCTGACCGTCCAAACTCTGAGAACCTTCCGATTAGTGCATCACTTTTCGGGTCTGTTTTCTGCGTGAATACGGATCCGACCCGAATTCATGTTTCTTTATGAACGTGATGGGACAATCTTCTTAAAGGAATTTTCTCCTAGGGTATTGTGCGTTGTTTTTAAGCACTTGCCCATAAAATTTTAAGCCTCCTCTGAGGTAATCTTCACTATCATGCTGGTGTCAAACCAGTCCGGCAATATTGCTCCATGGCTGCCGACCTGCGCTAGACACGTCGTCGCCTTTTGAGCCGAGCTCAACTTCTTCAGATCATCATCTCGGCGAGCGAACAAGAGTTCGGACTCACCAAGTATAATTCATCACCAACATCGCCGCCCCACGGACTACAGGGAGCGGGCACACAGGCATCGCCGCATGGTCACTTCATCAAGTCGGCATTGACCGCGTCAGAAGTTACGACCCGCGTCGGCATGGCCGCACTTTTGCTTCTTCAAGCCGATGTCCATCAAGCCGAACTGCTTCAACACGTCGGCTGACATGGCAGCTGCAATGCCTCCTTACCGACCTGCTCCTTATCCTTGGCTAGACCGAGGGCTTCACCATCTCTTCATCAACTTACTTCGAAGACTTCGGTGTCACCAGCCGACCAGCTTCATCACATTAGCTGGACCACGAGCTTTTCCTCGGCGAGCCAACCTTTACCAGCATCGCCATGCCACCGCTTCATCACCCATCAGGCAATGGGTGTGCGGATCGAGTCCCATGTTTGGGAGTAACCTTCTTCAGATTGCTACAATAGATAAAGCAGGTGCTATTAATCCTAGTATTTTTTCTTGCTTGGGTTTATTTTTCCCAAGGAATTATTACTCCGGTTTGTTTCATCATCTATACACAGGTCTATTAAATGGTGGCCGCATTAACAACGGTGGCATGATGGTTCAGTTGGTTTCTGTATACAGTTCGGCCAATGCCGCATCCGGAACTCAGACCGGCCTGCGAATTCGGTCTTGGCCACGCCTTCACCGCGTCATGCCGACGCCCTGCATCGCCACAACTTTGGCGCCAGGCCACATCTCTTTCAATAAATTATTTTTGCGAAAAGCAATTATCGTTTTTGGACCGCACTATTGTATGTGTATAGGTGATCGACTTCGACTGCGTCACGTGGTCTCTTCGGCAAACCGACACCGTCGTCCCAATTGGCGTAAATCAGCTCGCGTGATCACCTTGTTGGTTGTGTTGCCATACCGACGTGTTCGGTTGCCTCAGGGACTTCGGCATCACCGAGAGAGCTCTACCTCATCGAGTGTTCGGCGCACAGACCATATTTCTTTTATTACTCACTTTGCATAAATTATTTATTATGCAACAAATTTTTCTTTATTATTATTCCTATTATCTCCGGCTTGCACTATTTTCTGTGCACAGGTAGATAATCTGGGCAGCGCTTTCACAGCTGTGTACCGACGTACCACGTCACCTCGGCTGACCGGGGGCTTCGTCATCACTTCATTAACACACGCTGGGGGCTTCGGCGTCACACTGTCGGCCTGCTCCATCGCCGCGGTCGGACTGGGGTTTTCACCGCGCCCATCGACTATGCTGCGTCACCAATTCATCAAGCCGAGTTCTTTACTCGTACATCTCGGGACCGGCATGGGGGCTGGGATCTCGTCCCGCCACAATCTCGGGCTGCGTCATCAACATCAAGCACATTAACCAGCTAAGTCGCTTTCATGCTCAAAAACTTTCAGTTTTAAATTTTGTTCGGTTCGACCAAGCATTATACTTTTCGGCACAAAGTAGTTTGTGACAAAGTTCCTTGTCAAAACTTTGTTTGTGACTCACATATTCAAATACCCCATTTATTTGGGGGCTCCCTTGATGGAGCTTTCCCTCTTGCATATGATTATACTTGTACGGCTTCGTTCCTTGTTCGTGTATTACGCCACAATATGCACCATATTGACCTAAGCGATTTGCAAGCTGGGCTGCCTCGCTCCTATGTTTACCCCTACGCTCCCGATTGTTCGGCTAGGGAGTAAAGGGAGCACCTGTGCGATTGTCACGACCGGGTCATCCGAGCTCTGACCTCAGACTGGGTGAAGCTGAAAGCTAGCGCTCTTATTGTTTTCAATCATGGTCGGCACACAACGGAACTCATGAGTACAAAAAATCTATCGCACAAGTCTCATAGTAATAATGAGCACCGAAGAAAGGTATCGGTGGGGGTACTATTTTCTTTGAAGATGCTTCTTACACTTTGTTAGTAATATAGCATAAGTTCCCTAAGCGCGCTTTGTCTGTTACAGCCGTATGGCCTGATTGCCTGGTCATCGGAAACACCATCGATACTCTCGACAGACGAAGTACATGACACTCTTCGTCCCTTGGCCGAAGAGGGAGAAGCCGACGGTCGGTTAAGACGCGTTTAAAGTTTGGGTGAACATATATATGATATAAGTACTTCAGTAAATACAATCATTATACATAAAATTCTTTTACCCAAGTCACTTGGGGGCTCTTAAAATTTATATATGAGCTGTAAATGTGTTTTCTTCTTGGTCGTTGTCAAAACACGACAGAAGCACAATTTTCTTTCTCTTCCAATTTTCAGGTTGGCACCAAACACTTGATCTTGTTCGGACATCATGTTTTTAATGACATTTTTTGGTTTTCCAAGATTTTGGCACTTTTAAACTATTTGTGTGTTTTCAGCACAAGTCTCGCAGTGCAACTCGGACACCTTTAGAGATTCGGCAGAAATATTCTCAGATATTGCTATATATGCATCGGTTTCAAATTGTGTCTTCGGTCAATAGTTGGGTTGCCCAGCTCCCGCGCTTGCCTCCTACGTTCCACTTTGTTCGGCTAGGTGTGCAAACGGAGAACCACTGCGATTGTGCTTCCATCTCACATGGTTAAGCACCTTAGTGGAGAAAGCCAAAAACTGACTGTTACAATAAGTGTAAACTGGTCAGCGATCCGATGACTGTGTTAAATGATGGGCCATTCATAACATTGGCCGAAGTGTTTACGGCTTGACCTCGATTGTCATCGAACACTATCGGGGGCTAGTAACTGGCCTCCCAAACTAAATCCTCAATATTTTGCTCTTACATTAGAGCTGAGGTTTCATGATCATGCTTAGCATGACAATCCAAACAAAGGAACCGATAGCGAGACTATTTTCTTTGGAAGACATTTCTTATGCTAAACAGTAATATAACATATCTCTCTGCATACCTTTGTTTATAAAATCGTATGGCTAGATTGCCTTGTTTGTCGTAAATCTTTGCCCAAATAAAGGCTTTATAAAGTAGGACAAACACTCCTCGGCTACTGGCCGAGGAGGTGGAAGCCGATGGTCGGTCAACAAACTTTTATACAAGGCAGATCCGAGCATTAATGACGTAAAGTACTTGGATACATAGAGTCATTACACATAATTTGTGATTTTACTATGGATATCGATCCTTAATTCGGCCACCCGTGCCCGCATTAGGGCTCAGGGGCTACTGGGCTTCGGGCTTATTATTTACAAATATTAAAGGGGCACATCGATCCCCTGATCTGGTGTTGCCACCCGACCAGTGTCTCGGGGGCTACTGCATGGCCTGTCCAATGCAGAAAATTTTAAGTGCAATACAGTTTACGAGGAGATTTTGATCCTAAGGTTGGTCGCCCGCACCCAACCTGAGTCTCGAGGACTGAGCATGCCGCTTTTTGTGTCCCGAAGTATTCTGCGGAGCTAGGACTTGATCCTCAGGCCGATTTTGCAGATCAACCCGAGTCTCGGCGGCTACTGGGATCAGCGGTCTTATGTCATCCTTCAGGTGCATCTCGGGTTTTAGACCGATACACACCTTGAGGGCTACTGGCTATATATCTCGGCAGAGAATAAATTGCACCAATTAAAAATATTGACAAAAAATCGGCTCGCAGTCGGGGTGGTGCACCACCTCGGAAGCAGTCCGGCATAAAGCTCGGGCACTAGTGGCTGGCTCCATAGAGGGCATTTCTGGCATTAAGCTCGGCTAAACTCCTTCAACTTTTTTGAACCAAGGTGATTTATGACACCTAAGATATAGTCCGGTGTTGGAGCTTGGATACAGTCCGGCGTTGGAGCTTGGACATAGTCCGGCGTTGGAGCTCGGATATATTCCGGCGTTGGAGATCGGAAGCGGTCCGGCGTTGGTGCTCATCTGCAAAAGATACCACGAATATAGTCCGGCGTTGGAGCTCAGACGCAAGAGGGCGCTGCCGCCCGGGAAAAACTTCAAACCCGAGGTGTGGCATAAAAATGACAAGGCATTGATAGAGGCCGGAAACTTAAAGGGGCTCCTCGGATACCCGACGTATAAACTCTTCGGATGCACGCTAGTGATCCTCAAGATCGAAGAAGATTTCTTGAACCAGTTTTCAAGAACGACGACCGAAGATGAAGAACAATTCAGAAGAATCGAGGAGTGTCCCCAACTTGAAGACCGGTTCAGGGGGCTACTGACGGTGTCTTGGACTAGGGGGGACTCACCACGTCATCTCCCGGTCAGTTAGATTGGGCTGAGGACCCCGATGGCCGTATACTCATGGGCCAGTTCGGGCAACTACCGCATCCAAGGAAGATTCCACAAGACTTGGTGGTTAAGAAAAGGACTCCTCCCCCACCGGCGTATTCGGCTAGGACTCTTGTTATCCTAGGCCTCTGGTGCATTATATAAACCAAGGCCAGGCTAGTCGATAGAGATAAAAAACAACAATCATACCATAGGCTAGCTTCTAGGGTTTAGCCTCTACGATCTCGTGGTAGATCAACTATTGTAATACTCATATCATCAAGATCAATCAAGAAGGAAATAGGGTATTACCTCCATCGAGAGGGCCCAAACATGGGTAAACATCGTGTCCCCCGCCTCCTATTACCATCCGCCTTAGACGCACAGTTCGGGACCTCCTACCCGAGATCCGCCAGTTTTGACACCGACAGTCCCATACTGTCAGCGTTCTAGGAACGGGGGTCCCCAGACTTGCCTGCCTGGGGCCTGCGGCGTGGCTCAAAGGGGGGCCAGCACGGCCCATCTTCATCAACACAGACCCAAGACACTCGCGAGGGGCCAAGCCTCGCGGGGCGGACGACACGGAGCTTCCTCAGGCACGGCCTCACCAGGCTGGCTCGCGAGGAGGCGGAGAGATCAAGGCGGGGTACCTCACGAGGTGCCCGTGATGCAAGCCATGACGACGAAGGGCGCCAGGCGGGCGCCAGCCCGCGCAGTGTCCTCCTTTCCCCTTTGGTGCAAAGGGGGCAAGCGCAGCCGCGGGGTACCGAGGCATCAGGCAAAGGTTGCCATTTCGGTACAACAAGACCAAGACCAGGAGGACTGCAAGACGGAGGTCATCGTGGAGCCCAAGACGGCGTCACCACCAGAGCTTTGTGCAGGTGAGGACCAACTTTAGTTAGGATAAGTGTACCAGATGTTCCCCTTCAAAATGGCCAATTGTTGGCGCCCTTCCCACTCAATATTTGGGAAGAGGCCCAGGGCCATTACCTATAAATAGGACCAGCCACCCACAGAGAGGTGAGAGGTAAAGGGATCGAGATCAAGGTCGAGATCGAGCGTCGAGAAGGAAGGTTCAGATCAAAATCCGAGAGAGAGAGAAGGGTGACTGAGCTCCTCCTAGCAGTTCATCCCCCCCAGCCAAGAACAGACCCTCGCGAGGCTGTTCCTCCTTGTATTGTTCATCATCATCAGCCCAAGAGGCAATCCACCACACCACACATTGGAGTAGGGTATTACACCACAACGGTGGCCCGAACCAGTATAAATCCTGTGTTTCTTGTGCTGTTCTTTCCTTAGCTTAGATCTTGGCGAGGCGGAGGGGTGCAGGTAGGTAGGAGGCGAAATCTCCGCGCGCACCCCAGTGTTCGAACCTCAAGGGTCTGCCGGAACCCGAAATCCAACATTTGGCGCGCCAGGTAGGGGTGCGCCGGAATTCGTCTTCCACTACTCCGTTCTCCTCCGACCATCATGCCCATGTCTGACGCTCGTCGGGCCCGCGCCGAGCGCCGGGCCGCTCTCGCTTCCCGCATCGCCCAGACGGCTCCTGTCGGCGGGCGTCCTCTCCGTTCCCCGTCACCTGCCGTCAACGCCGCCACCGGCCCGGAGGGGGACGAGCAGCAAGCGTCGTCTCAGCATCCGTCCATGCGGCAAGACGGCCGCACCGCTACTCCCTCGCTCACCCCAGCTGGTTCTTCATCCCGCGCGCTCCGCGTACCCATGGAGGCTCGAGCTGCACTCATCGCGGCAAACGAGCTCCTGCGCTACCGTCCCGTTGACGGCGTCTACGAAGAATGGCTCGACCGCGTCACCAAGCTTGTCCGCGCCGCAGGGGGCTCTCCTGCGCCGTCCGTTCCGCTGCACCGCACCCCACCCCGTGCGGGCGACGAGGCTCCGGCGGCGCCCCGGCCGCCTCCTCCTCAAGAAGGCGCCATGGCTCCAAGGCGCGTGGCCCCTGGGCGGAACCCGCTCCGTCAGGTGCCAGCGCGGCAAGAGCAGAGCTGCCAAGAAGTCCCTCACCCGCAAGAAGCTGCCCGGGCGCTCCCTGCTCCAGCACGTCACGACCATGCTCCTGCTCCCGCACATCAAGACCCCGCGCTGCTCCCAGCTGCAGCGCGTGGGGACATGCAAGACCAAGCTCTCCGTCACCCAAGGCCTCCCGTGGCCATAGCAGGCTGTCGTGCCTTCACCACCGAGCTACGCAGCGTCGCGTGGCCCGGCAAGTTCAAGCCAGACCTGCCTCCTCATTACGACGGCACGGCCGACCCTGCGGAGTTCCACCAGCTCTATGAGCGGGGCATCGAAGCTGCCAACGGAGACGAGAAGGTCATGGCGAACTGGTTTCCCATGGCGCTCAAGGACGGGGCCCGCACATGGCTCCTGAACCTGGCTCTAGGCACGATCTCCTCCTGGGACGAGATGCGCACCCGCTTCATCGCCAACTTCCAAGGTACTCGCGACCGGCCACCCGCCGTGAGCGACATGCGCCGCATCAAGCAACAACCCGGAGAGACCCTGCAGAAGTACATCCAGCGCTTCAACAATGCACGCCTCAAGATTCCCAAGGTGACCGAGGAGGCAATCATCTCAGCCTTCTCCGACGGCGTGCGCGATGTCAAGATGAAGGAGGAGCTGGCGATACATGAAGACATGTGCACTTCCTTGGAGCTGTTCAACTTGGCGACCAAGTGCGCCAGGGCTGAGGAAGGGCGTCTCTCCCTCCTCGAGCTGCCTGCCGCAGACCCAGAAGAGAAGAAGCCCAAGGCCAAGGATGTGAAGTGCAAGGGGGCTGCCGTGCTCGCGGCAGAACCAGACACCAAGCGGGGCAGAGATCAGCCCGAACCTTCCAAGGGAAGTCGATACTATGTGTACCATGACCTCCACACCCACAACACCAACGAATGTCAAGAGCTCCGAGCCGTGCGAGAATGAAGGATCGGCCGTCGCCCCGACCGCGGTGACCGGGGCTACAATCGAGGAGGAGGAAGGAACGCAGGACGCTGGGAAGACCGCGGCCCGCGCCAAGGGTGGCGCGATCAACCTCGCGAGGATCGCTGGCAAGATCCGCCTCGCGAGAGAGACTAGAGGGATCAGCCTCGCGAGGATCGCCCGCAAGGCAACGCAGGCCTCACTTCGCTGCCGCCGCAGCCAAGGAGAAACGAGGACTGCCACCAGGACAAGGGGGCTGGGGGCTTCCAGGAGCCGCACGTGATCGCCTGCATCCTGGGCGGGGCTCAAGCCACAGCCTCTCAAAGCATCTTCAAAGCAGTTCGCCCGCGAAGTGAATGCAGTCCTCCCCAAGCTCGAATCCACGCGCCCTCCCAGGAGGTCGGCTGCGCCATCACGTTCAGCTCAGCAGATCAGCTCAAATGTGTGGCTACAGCCGGAGTCCTCCCGATGCTTTGTTCCCCAATCATCAGCAACATGGTGGTCACCAGGACCCTCATCGATGGCGGGGCAGGGCTCAACGTCCTATCCGTGGAAACATTCAACAATCACCAAGTGCCCTACAGCCAGCTTCAGCCAACCAAGCCTTTCTCCGGAGTCACCGACGGCTCCACGGTCCCGATTGGGCAGGTCCGCCTCCCTGTCACCTTCGGGGCACGCGACAACTACCGCACCGAGCTCATCGACTTCGACGTCGCTCACATTCGCCTGCCGTACAACGCCATCCTTGGGTACCCAGCGCTGGCCAAGTTCATGGCCGTAACTCACCACGGCTACAATGTCCTCAAGATTCCAGGAAGTGGCGGAGTCATCACGGTGCCCTGTGAAGAGAAGGATGTGGTGTGTTCCCTGGAACGAGCCTTTCAGGCCGCGTCACTGGAAGACCCGGATCGCGGAAGTAGGAGGCTTCCCGAGACCGCCCCCAAGAAGAAGAAGACATCGTCCAGCCCGGCCCCTCTGGAGGCAGGCCCCTCAGTGCCTGCGCCTGCCTAGGGGGAACCTCCTTCCATCGCATAGGAAAGCGCGCCCGGTGCCCTCCTCAGGCAGGGCTCGGGGGATCTCCCCTGGAGGGCCACCGACCTGGCTAAGGTCACGAGGGAGGCGCTTGGGCACCACATGGAGGCGTGTTTCGAAGCACGTTTCCTTCAAGAAGGAGTAAGGCAAGGAGAGCCAGACCCTCAGGAGTTCGTCAGCAAGGCCATTCAGGAGCTACAGGAGTCAAGAGTCATGAAAGGCGGCCACTGCCTACCAGCAGTGGCTCCCCATCCAGGCGAGGATGGTGGGCTGCGCGTCTACATCGACATACCAGGGCTCAATCGAGTCGCCTCTCTGGAGCGCCTCTGGCCCTCGCGAGTGGGGCGCTGCAGAGGTCCACCCCACAGCTATGTTCGCATGCCTTACGGCTTGCAGAACGCGGGTGCCACGTACCAGCGCCTCATGAGGGGCATCATGGAGGCACAAGAGGCCAAGCGTTCCGCAGCCCTGGCGGAGATGGAGATGGTCCGCGAGGAGCCACCAGTGCCTTTGGAACCTCCCGAGGCCCCTCGGCCTGGTGGCTCATGAGGATCGGCTTCCGCAGCCCACCGAGTCTGCTACACCAACAGTCCTTCGTCCTCAACATCATCAGGTGACATCTTTCAAGTTTCATTTCCAGCTGGGAGCGCCCCCCAGGGCTGCATTTTTCCCAGGCCGCGTGGGTCCATCCCTGCGGCATGTATCCCTTTTATTTCATGTTGTTAGCTTACCTTGTTGGGGGCGCCCCTCGGGCTGCATCATCCCCAAGTCGCTTGGGCCAGACCCAGCGGCATGTATCCCTTTTGCATTTACTTTCGGTTATGCGTTCGACCCACCATGCTTGATTATTTGTTGCCGGTCCACGGCACCTCTTCTTCTCCATGCCGACCACTTGCACGTTAAAGGGGGGGGGGTACTTGAGCATCGCGACTCAGGGCTCTTACTGGCTCTCCAGCCCTCACCCTCTGGCCTTTTCCACGGCATCGCGACCTGGCATACCAGCGACGGCTGAGACCAGCTCGAGGGCCGGGACCCGAGGACGTAGAGTGCCGGCATCTAACCAAATTTGCAGGGACACATCACAAGATAAGGCCCAGTGCCAGGCGCAACCCGCCTAGAGGTAGAGCCCCGTGAGTCCCGTGCTGGCTCACGGGTGCCCAGATACACCTCTCCAGGCCCTACCGTGCCAGCCACGTGTTAGGGCGGGGCTGTACATGCCCCGGGGGCTCCTCCCGGAGGGGGCCCCTCCCATGTACCAGTGGAAGCACCATGCTCCGTGCTGGCTGACGACACTGCCGAGGAGCGGCTATGCCCGTACACATACGGAAGCGCTATGCTCCGCCTGGTGATAAACAACTGAGGGTGGCCCCCGGGCCGCATCAACCTCAGGGAGCCCAGAGCTCAGTGTCTAGCCTCATCGTAACACCTCCCCTTGGGAGTGCCGCGCGAGGGGGCTGGGCACGGGGGCTGCGTCTGGGTCACGCCCAGACGCACGCCGCCCAGCCAGGCCCCCCCAGGCCTGGTTCGTTGCGCGTCTCTCCCCGAGCGGAGCCAAGGTACGAAGGCCGTTTGAGCGTCAAGGGGGACTCCTGAGCATCGCGACTCAGGAGCCTAACTGGTCACGTAGCCCCTCACTCCTTAGTTCTGAAAGGCTAACGGCGGTTGAGGTATGCGTGCGGCCGGGCTCTGCAGACGTAGAACGGTAGATCCACCCACATCATACCTCCCTAATTGCTGTTCGTGCGCCAAGGGGGACTCCTGAGCATCGCGACTCAGGAGCCTAACTGGTCACGTAGCCCCTCACTCCTTAGTTCCGAAAGGCTAACGACGGTTGAGGTATGCGCGCGGCCGGGCTCTACAGACGTAGAATGGTAGACCCACCCACATCATACCTCCCTACTTGCTATTCGTGCGCCAAGGGGGACTCCTGAGCATCGCGACTCAGGAGCCTAACTTGTCACGTAGCCCCTCACTCCTTGGTCCCGTCCTGGTTTCCGGTCGGGGCTAACTGCGGCTGAGGTATGCGCGGGGCCAGACTCTGCCGGCGTAGAACATAAGCAAGTAGGAAGGAAGAGCGTAAATCTCAAGGAATTCAAAAGCAAATATTACAGTCCACACTGTTATCTCAATGCCAAAAAGTTTAAACGCCTCCCCGAGGCATGATACATGTGCAGGAATTAAAGGCAGGACAAGAGCCACAACGGAGTCACTTGTCGGCGTCGGAGCAGCGCAGAGTGGGTTCGCCTCATGGAGCAGTGGGGTCGGCAGCGCCTTGCTTCGGCTTGGTGCTGAAGGCCCGGAACTTCCCCAGCAGAGCCTCCGTGCGACCCTTCACGGCCTCGGCAGCGGCTGCGGCACACTCGCCACTTACTGGCTCCAGCAGGCTGTCGAGGTCAACGCCGGGATCGCGAAGGTAGATGTGGATGAGGACCCGCGTCAGCGCTGCAGAAGACAGGACACGCGCCTCGGCCTCGGCCGTGGGGCCAAGGCCAAGGGCGACATCTTCAAGAGCACGAACCAGGAAGGGAAGCAGCTTGGCGGGGCCGTCCTCGGCGCCAGCCAGCGGGCTCTCTAGGCCGCTGTCGTAAAGCGTCCTCAGCGAGGAGCGAGCCTTCGCCTCCATCTCCGTGAAGGCCACGCGGTCCTCGGCAAGAACCAGGGCCTTGTCGTCCAGCTCGGCCTTCCTCGCCCCCAACTTCTGATCCAGCGCGCCTAGGCGGTCGCAGCGCTTCCTGAGCTTGACCTCCCGCTCCTTGACGGCCGCCTCGCGAGCCTTCACGCCTTCTTCCTGCTCTTGGCGAAGGCGGACCTCTTTCGTGAGCTGGTCCCGCGGGCCTTGCAGCTCGTCCTCCAGCGCCTTGCAGCGACCACGGACGTCGACCACCTCCCCCAGGGCTGAGTCTCGAGCAGCCTTCGCCTCAAGGATGGCTTGCTTCTCCTCATCGCAAGTCGTCGAGGCCTGGACCAGTGCTGCCCGAATCGAAGCGTCTGAGCGAATCCATCCTGAAGCCAGCTCCAAGCGCCCGGCCACCAAGTGAGGGTCGGCGCCAAGAAGATGCTGCCGCAGCCGGTCCAGCTCAGCAGCAGCACGATCCAGAACAGCAGGAGTCGGAGAGACAGCAGTCGCTGGAGTAGAAGGAGAAGGCAGCAGCGCGGCCACAGCATCCTAAGGCGGAGTCTGCTGCGCCCCAACGGCTGTAGTGGCGGCAGCAGGCAAAGGCACCTCGGGAGTCACTTGGGCCATGGGGGCTGAGCTCGCCCCCGCCGGCTCAGCCAGGCCTCGCGAGGACGACCGGGCAGGAGAAGCCCGTGCGTTGCGGTCACCCTCCTTCACGGGCAGAGGCGTTGCCACAGATGGAACCTCAGGAGCTCCCTTCGGCTTCTTTGCTGCGGGCGCCAGCCTATCCAAGAGATGCGGACGTCAAGCCTCAGAAGCAGAACAAGAAATAAAGACAAGAATCAAGCGCTTACGGGTCGTCGCCAGTGAGCTCAAGCGGCCTCCGACCAAATTTGACGCCCGAAAGCCGGCTAGAAGGGTCAACCTCGGGAAGCTTGGAAGCGGAAGGTGCGTCTGTGGTCCGCCTCGGGGCCGGGGCAGACCCGCGGGAGATCAGCCCGGTCCTGTCCTTCTTCGGGATCGGGGGCAAGCTCCCACCGTCCTGCTCGTCATCATCCTCGTCGTCATCGCTCGGAGAGAGGCGGACAACATGGGACCTGCGCCGGGGGAGGGGAGCCCTCGACTCTCCATCAGTCGCCTCGGAGTCAGGCCCTTTTTCCCGCTCCCCTCCTTCCTCCTCTTCGCTGGAGTCGGCGGAGGGCATGTCCACCGGTTCCTCGGGAGTTTCCATGGGCACGGGCCCGTCCCCGTTGAAGATGGGCATGGACTCCACTACATGCTCCTAGTCGTCGCGGAGGAACAAGGGCGTAGGAGCGCCCTCCAACCTCACCACATCGCCCCCGACCAGAGATTGGAGGACCGCAGCCAGATCTCCGTCGGCCAAGGCCGCGGGGCTCGGATGGGGCCTCCACATCGGAAGTGAGTACTGCCGAAGCGGAGCCAGCTGGTGCTCCAGGAATTCCCTCAGCAGCGACACGCCGGTTAGCTTCGCCGCCGCCATGTTGGCCGGCCTCAGATCCGCGTCCATCTTCTCCAACACCAGCTTCGCGCGGGGGTCCGCGAGCTCCGCTCGACCCCAATCGCTGGAGCTCGTGGGTTGCTTCGCGGGCAAGATCAGTCGAGGGTGGATGCGCCCAGCATCTGCCAAGACCCACTTGCTCCTGAAGCCCTCAATCCTTTTCCCGGGGTTCGAAATGGCAATGGCGCCACCGTACGCGATGAAGCTCGCGCACGCGGAAGCAGGACCGCGAGAGGTCCGAAGGTAGAAGTAGTGGCGCAGCAAGGCCACTGAGGGCTGCACCCCTACATGAGCCTCGTAGTAATAGGCGAAGATCGCCAGGAGAAGGACGGAGTTGGGGTGGAGATGCAGAGCCTGTAGCTTATAATGGCGGAGGACAGAGAAGAAGAACTCGAAGAAGGGAGGCACCAGGCCAGCAGCAACGGCGCTTACGAAGAACGGATAGAAGGTGCTCCCTTGACCCTCACGGGTGGCAGAGCCGGCCTTGAACACCTTCGCCCCGTCGATGCCCTGCGCCGCCGCCATCCAGCGCAACCAGGCGAGGCTCGCCTCCGACACGTTCGGCGAGTCCAGGGCAGACGAATACCAAGCTACGGCCGGGGACTGACGAGGCGCCATGGCTTCCTAGGTCACGCGGTCGGAGTGGATCTGGAAATTTTGGAGGAAGGAAGGAGAGGCGCAAGAAAGGGGATCTGAGCAGCAACCGGAGAAAGCAAAAAGCAAAGCCTAGGCGGATGCCGCTCCTTTATCAACTCGCGCGGTTGCTAAGGCGCTCACGTCCAGTCAACCGCCACGCGGCGCCCAAGACCGCAGGCTGTTAGGGCCCGCGGCGCTTCGCTCTTGCCCTTCCGCCTCCCTGCACGGCCAAGTCCGGGCGCGCCTTGGGCCCGGGGGCTACTGTCGGCGTTCTGGGAACGGGGGTCCCCAGACTTGCCTTCCTGCGGCCTGCGGCGTGGCTCAAAGGGGGGCACCAGCACGGCCCATCTTCTCAACATAAACCCAAGACCCTCGCGAGGGGCCAAGCCTCGCGGGGCGGACGACACAGAGCTTCCTCAGGCACGGCCTCACCAGGCTGGCTCGCGAGGAGGCGGAGAGATCAAGGCGGGGTACCTCATGAGGTGCCCGTGACACAAGCCATGACGACCAAGGGCGCCAGGCGGGCGCCAGCCCGCGTAGTGTCCTCCTTTCCCCTTTGGTGCAAAGGGGGCAAGCGCAGCCATGGGGTACCGAGGCATCAGGCAAAGGTTGCCATTTCGGTGCAACAAGACCAAGACCAGGAGGACTGCAAGACGGAGGTCATCATGGAGCCCAAGACGGCGTCACCACCAGAGCTTTGTGCAGGCGAGGACTAACTTTAGTCAGGATAAGTGTACCAGATGTTCCCCTTCAAAATGGCCAATTGTTGGCGCCCTTCCCGGTCAATATTCGGGAAGAGGCCCAGGGCCATTGCCTATAAATAGGACCAGCCACCCACAGAGAGGTGAGAGGTAAAGGGATCGAGATCAAGGTCGAGATCAAGCATCGAGAAGGAAGGATCGGATCGAAATCAGAGAGAGATAGAAGGGTGACTGAACTCCTCCTAGCAGTTCGTCCCCCCAGCCAAGAACAGACCCTCGCGAGGCTGTTCCTCCTTGTATTGTTCATCATCATCAGCCCAAGAGGCAATCCACCACACCACACACTGGAGTAGGGTATTACACCACAACGGTGGCCCGAACCAGTATAAATCCTGTGTTTCTTGTGCTGTTCTTTCCTTAGCTTAGATCTTAGCGAGGCGGAGGGGTGCAGGTAGGTAGGAGGCGAAGTCTCCGCGCGCACCCCAGTGTTCGAACCTCAAGGGTCAGCCGGAACCCGAAATCCGACACATACCCCTCCTCATGTTAGGGATGCAAAATCAAGGAACATAACACCGGTATGACGGAAACTATGGCGGCAAGAGTGGAACAAAACACCAAGCATAAGGCCAAGACTTCCACCCTTTACCAAGTATGTAGATGCATTAAAATAAATAAGAGATATTGTTATATCCCATGATATGCATGTCCCAACATGGAACAACCTGCAACTGCACCTACAACTAGAAACGCTATAAGAGGGGGCTGAGCAAAGCGGTAACATGGCCAAACAAAGGTTTGCTAGGATGGTGGAAAGGTTAGGGGCTATCATGGTAAGTTGGGAGGCTTAATAAACTAGTGGTAGGAAGCGCGACATAGCGATAGCATCGAGACAACTAGCATAGCAAAGATAGTAGTGAGATCCAAGGTGACGGTCATCTTGCATGAAATCCTACTAGGAGGAAGAACGAGTCCATGAAGAAGATGAAGCCATGTGGTCGAATGAATCCTCACAATTGCAACGAAACAAGAACTATCGAGAAGGAGCACAACCGGAAAGAAGCAAACAACATGGTAAACAACCATCACAAAAACATGGCTTGATGCACAAACAAGTATGATGCATGACAAGGCTACATGATGCTACTCATGGCAAGAGATGATGCATACAAGACCAACACATCATAACAAGTTTAAATGAGGCCGGAAACAACATATAACAATTCCGGTAAGTCCTTATATGCATATTTCGAAATTGGTCCAGATATGATTACAACACAATGTTGAAGTTGTTAAACATCAAGTTAAGATTCACCATGATGATCTACATGGTTTTCTAGTCAAGTTACATATAAAGTCCGTCTAATTCGGAGCTACGGCCTAGAAGATATGAGCAAAACAAGTTAAACATGACATTGATGCAAATGCCAGCAAAACAACATCACAAACACTCCACAACATAGATGCAACAAGGCATGATTAAACTACATGAAAAACTAAGCAAGTTCCATATAGAGCACGCTCAAAACGGAGCAATGGTTCAACACATACACTCAATAGGAGTTTCAAACACAATCTGCCCAAAAACAGCAACTACGCACTTTGCAATCAAGAAAACAACATGCTACAGGAATCATATGAGCACAAACTTGATATGCACTCAAAGTACAGACAACATGCTTCAAATAACATTTAAGTTTCAGGTTCATAGGCATCAAGATTAATCCAAGATGGTAATGCAAAAAGCAACTTAACAACACAGATTATGACTTGGTGAAAAACATGGCATATGCTTGAGCGGGAATAACATATTGACATGTTGGAGACATGAAACAAAGATGATATAGTGCACGAACAAAACAAGCAAGAGCATGACATGCAAGCACAGGTTAAACATGGAAAAAATGATTACTAAGCATCTCAATATGAGCCCTATATCAATGGAAATCAACAAGACAAGAAGCAACAAGATATAAGCTGATTCTCGGACTTAGAAGAAATCTTGGAATGCAAAACATAACATTATGATGCTGACTTTGGGGGCACATAACAGCAAACATAGCAACTTTAATAAGCATGCAAAAGACATGGACATGTAGTAGACATGATATACTTCAACTTAGTCCATGGGCACAAGTTCATATGAATCATGGAGCAATTACTAAGATGCTTTGCAAAATGGAACATGTTGTTAACAGGATGACATATTTAGCATGATGGCAACTTGAGAGCAAGAAAGAGAAAAGCTACGGCAAGTTATAATGACAACCAAGGGAATGTTTTCAAAGTAAACATAACAAAGAGCAAATAACATCAAGGCATCATATACATATGGCTCATAGACTAGTGGGAACCATCAAGACAAGATTGCATGTTATAACGGTTTCAGCAAGTGTAAAACAGCAACAGCAACATAGCATGTTTGCAAGCTTGGAACAGAGGTCATATGAAGTCCAAAATCATCAAACTTGGCATTTGGACAAAGTACTCCTAGCGTACTTCAATTCATGTAAAAGGAGCATCACCAAAAGAGGCATAGATCAATCAATAACAAGCTCACAACATGGCATCATGAAGTTAACAGAAAAATGGAACATCATTTAGGCATGTTCATGGGAATGAAAACATATGCTACAGGACATGTATGAGGCATCAAAAGGCATGGCATGATATAGCATAACATGGACATCAAAACACCCTTAATGAAGTTCATATAAAATTGAATGGAATAGATGGTAGCTTCAAGTTAACGAGGCATCACAATGTAACAGTTACACACTTAGCAAAAATCACGAAGTCTCAAAAATGAGCAACATTAAGTAGCACACTTCACAAGCTTGTGCTAGTCACCACAAGGCACATAAAAAATACATGGATTGCACCACTGTAAAATGGCAATAATATTCTCCTAAAAAAATATAAACATGATGCATAGAAGATGCACACACAAAACGCAACGAAAAAGACAAAACAGCAAGTTCTGACAAGTTTCAGCAGTTAAAATCATATAGCACTCTTGCAATAGGGAATAACATGGCATAATGCATCCTAACATGCATGCAAATGACACTAACATGAAGAGCACTCTCAGATGAACATTTTTACATATCATACACGCAAAATGGAGCAACATGCATGGAGATGTGGCAGGTCAAAGAATATAACAAGCAATAGTTTCCAGGGACTTAGTCGTTTTTCTGGAGAAAACATACGGGCGCATGATAGTATACTTCGCTCAGGGCGGGGTTTAGGAGTGGGCCGCTCACCTAGGGCCAAATGGGCCGGTCGGGGTGGTTCATGCGGCTCGAGGTGGACCGGGCCGGTCCGAGTGAACCGATCGGTTCACCGGTTTAGACGGGTCGGGGCAGTCCATGGTGCTGACGACCGGGCCCACCTGGACCGGTCAATGCGCGGCGCGATGCGGTCACGGCTTCCCCCCATCGAACTAGAGAGCGGCGTCGGCACGATCTCCGGCAAGGGGCGGCCGAGGAGGTCGGGGACGGACGCGAGGCGACGGAGGACGACGGATCCGGAGGCGGCGGCTCCGTTTCCGGGTGAAACCAGCGGCAGGAGACGAGGGTGGCACGGAGGGAGCTTCGGCTCTGACGAAATCCTATGGCGGCGGTGGCGGTTACATGCGGGAGGACGGGGTCGGTGGGGTGAGAGGAAGAAGTGGGTGAGGAGAAGGAGGAGAGGAGGAGGCAGACGGCAGGGACGGCACGACCTGGGCGGCGAAGGAGGTCGTCGGTGACGTTCGGCGGCCGAAGCGGGTTTGAGGTGGGCGGTGCAGAGGATCTCGGGAGGAGTGGGGCAAGCGGGAGACAGGCGATGGGTGGCGGCGTGCGAGCTCGAGGATGGGCCCCGATGGGCTTGGCGGGCCTATCCCGGGCCCTGGCAGGCGCACGGTGGAGGCAACATTGACTTGGCGGCGGGGAGGCAACGTGGAGGGTTGTTGTCGGGGATATACCCCGCAGTGTAACCCGACTGGATGTATGACCCGGATGGATCTTGGCGACTCACTTGTGACCCGCCCGAAGCTTGGCGACTCATGGGTAACCCGCCCGATCTTTGCGACTCATTAGTAACCCGGCGGGCGGGTCAGACGGACGACAAGGCCCAAGGCCCAGTATGCCGGTTCGTATGATGGTGGGTCGGCTTAAGTGAAAAGGCGTAAGGAATATTCTCCTACAAAGGAAGCAAGACTAGGACTCTACTTGTAATAGAGTAATCCTAATCCTACTAGGACTAGTCATGTAACCCGCCCCTTCAACATATATAAGGAGGGGCAGGGCACCCCAAGAGGGGGGGGGGACAGAAAACAATCGCTAAGGTTAGACACAACTAGGAGAGCCGGTTTACGGCGACTCCCTCGTTATGATAATGAGACCTAGCCACAAACAGCATGTATGGTTGTTACCGGTTGATCTTTCCCGGGGCCCGAAGCTGTCTAAACCCTTGTCTTGTGTTGCGTCTCTCGATTCCGCTCAACCCCTCTCAAGCTACCACATAGATGCGTTGGCCTCTCGATTCCACGACAGTTGTGGCTGGCTGGAGGGGCGCGCAGGTGGCGGCGCGGCCATTGAGACGCCGCCAAGTGGCATGGAGGAGATGGCTAGTGCTGGAAAACGAGGAGGGAAGGGAGGTGGCGGCGCCAGATCCGAGGAAGGAGTGCTAGGGGGCTACATTTCCAATTTAGGTAGTGGGAGGGTATTATATAAGGAAGGTGTTAGGGTTAAGGGGGTTTGAGGCTGTTTCGGAGCCATACGATCACCATCGGATGGTTCCAGAGTGGAGGGAGAGTGTAGGAAGGCTAGATGGGCTGTGTAGATGTGTTGGGGTGAGAAGAGAGAGAAGCAGAGCGGCCCGGCAGCAGTTTCGGGGACCGAAACGTCCGACGAATATACCGACTATATTATGGATGTATGTTTAATGGTTGGGCTAACAAACGAGCTCCAAATGCGATGAAATTTGACAGGCGGTCTACCTACACTATAACAAGACCACATGCCAACTTCCATCCCATTTCGAGAACATTTTCAGGCCACTTATAAAAATAATATGTTTGGGGTATCACAATATCTCTTATTTAATTAATGCATCTATATACTTGGTAAAGGGTGGAAGGCTCAGCCTTATGCCTGGTGTTTTGTTCCACTCTTGCTGCCCTAGTTTCTGTCATACCGTTGTTATGTTCCTTGATTTAGCGTCCCTAACACGATGAGGGGTATGGGACCCTCTTGATAGTTCTCTTTGAATAAAACTCCTCCAGCAAGGCCCAACCTTGGTTTTAACATTTTCCTAATAAGAACCTAAACTTTTCCCCTGGGAGTTATAAACCCGAGGGTCATCTTTATTTAACCCCCCAGGGCCAGTGCTCCTCTGAGTGTTGGTTGAAACCGGGCGATATCCGGCGCCCCCTGGGCAACCAGGGTCTCATCCAACCCGACGTCTGGCCCATCTGGTGTGCCCTGAGAACAAGATATGCACTGCTCCTATCGGGATTTGTCGGCGCATCAAGAGGTCTTGCTGGTTTTGTTTTACTATTGTCGAAATGTCTTGTGCACCGGGATTCCGAGTTGATCGGATGTCCTACGATGGAGGATTGTCTCCGTGGATCGTGAGCTTGTAATGGGCTAAGTTGGGACACCCCTGCAGGGTTTAAACTTTCAAGAGCCATGCCCCACGGTTATGTGGCAGATGGGAATTTGTTAATATCCGGTTGTAGAAGATTTGAAGTAGCTCTTTTAAAATACACCAACTGCGTTGTGTAACCTTGATGGTCTCTTTCGGGGAAGTTCGAAAAGAGAACACGGTTGGGTTATGTTTGATCGTAAGTAGTTCAGGATCACTTCTTGATCATTTCTAGTTTGCGACCAATTGCGTAGTTTCTCATCTTACTCTTGTTTTCCTAAGTTAGCCACCATACATTGCTTAGTCGCTGCTGCAATGAAGACCCACAAGTGTAGGGGATCTATCATAGCCTTTTTGATAAGTAAGAGTGTTGGACCCAACGAGGAGCAGAAGGAAATGATAAGCGGTTTCAGCAAGGTATTCTCTGCAAGCACTGAAATTATCGGTAACAGATAGTTTTGTGATAAGGTAATTTGTAACGAGTACCAAGTAATAGAAGTAAATAGGGTGCAACAAGATGGCCCAATCCTTTTTGTAGCAAAGGACAAGCCTAGACAAACTCTTATATAAAGGAAAGCGCTCCCGAGGACACATGGGAATTATTGTCAAGCTAGTTTTCATCACGTTCATATGATTCACGTTCGGTACTTTGATAATTTGATATGTGGGTGGACCGGTGCTTGGGTAGTGCCCTTCCTTGGACAAGCATCCCACTTATGATTAACCCCTATTGCAAGCATCCACAACTACAAAAGAAGTATTACGGTAAACCTAACCATAGCATGAAACATATGGATCCAAATCAGCCCCTTACGAAGCAACTCAAAAACTAGGGTTTAAGCTTCTGTCACTCTAGCAACCCATCATCTACTTATTACTTCCCAATGCCTTCCCCTAGGCACAAAAAATGGTGAAGTGTCATGTAGTCGACGTTCACATGACACCACTAGAGGAAAGACAACATACATCTCATCAAAATATCGAACGAATACCAAATTCACATGACTACTTATAGTGAGACTTCTCTCATGTCCTCGGGAACAAACGTAACTACTCACAAATAGTATTCATGTTCATAATTAGAGGGGTATTAATATGCATAATGGATCTGAACATATGATCTTCCACCAAGTAAACCAACTAGCATCAACTACAAGGAGTAATCAACACTACTAGCAACCCACAGGTACCAATCAGACGCTTTGGGACAAAGATTGGATACAAGAGATGAACTAGGGTTTGAGATGAGATGGTGCTGGTGAAGTTGTTGATGGATATTGACCCCCTCCCGATGAGAGGATCGTTGGTGATGACAATGGTGATGATTTCCCCCTCCCGGAGGGAAGTTTCCCTGGCACAACAGCTCTGCCGGAGCGCTAGATTGGTTCCTCCTCGTGGCGGCGGAGTTTCTTCCCGAAAGCTTGCATATGATTTTTTTTACTTGACGAAAGACTTCATATAGCCAAATATGGGCATCAGAGGGCTGCCAGGGGGCCCACGAGGCAGTGGGTGGCCCCCCTGTGGTACTTCTTTCACCCCAATATTTTTTATATATTCTGAAACATGCTCCCGTGAAGTTTTAGGACTTTTGGAGATGTGCATAATAGGTCTCTAATATTTGCTCCTTTTCCAACCCAGAATTCCAGCTGCCGGCATTCCCCCTCTTCATGTAAACCTTGTAAAATAAGAGAGAATAGGCACAAGTATTGTGATGTAATGTGCAATAACAACCCATAATGCAATAAATATTGATATGAAAGCATGATGCAAAATGGATGTATCAACTCCCCCAAGCTTAGACCTCGCTTGTCCTCAAGCGAAAGCCGATATCGATAAATATGTTCACATGTTTAGAGATAGAGGTGTCGATAAAAATAAAATACGGACAACCGGGCATCATGATCATTCTTATAGCAGCAACGTATATAAATATTGCCATACGATTTCTTATGCTAAAGTAACAATTCATTCACCATTTCAAGTATGAATCATAAACTTCATTGAGAACCAACAAACTATAATCTCAGTCATCGAGGCAATTGCAATTTATCATAACATCAGAAAGAGTCAATATAATAGATTTTCAACAAGTCCACATACTCAACTATCATTTAGTCTTTCACAATTGCTAACACTCACGCAAAATTTATGGCTATGAAGTTTTAGTCGAACACAAAGAAAGATAGGGGCTTATAGTGTTGCCTCCCAACCTTTTACCTCGTGGGTAATGTCAACAGTAATAGTTCATGAAAACTTACATCCAATTAGCTATATATATCAGGATCTTTCCAACACACTATGCTTGCCAAAGGATAAAATGTAAAAAGGGAAAGGTGAATATCACCATGACTCTTGCATGAAGTATAATACAAGATTAAAAGATAGGCCCTTCGCAGAGGGAAGCAGAGGTTGTCATGTGCTTTTATGGTTGGATGCACAAAATCTTAATGCAAAAGATCGTCACTTTATATTGCCACTTGTGATATGGACCTTTATTATGCAGTCCGAAGCTTTTATTTCTTCTACATCACAAGATCTTATAATGCTTATTTTCTCCACACTAATAAATCATACATATTTAGAGGGAAATTTTTATTGCTTGCAACAATGACAACTTACTTGAGGGATCTTACTCAATCCATAGGTAGATATGGTGGACTCTCATGGCAAAACTAGGTTTAAGGATATTTGGAAGCACAAGTAGTATCTCTACTTGGTACAAAGAATTTGGCTAGCATGATAGGGAAAGGCAAGCTCAACATGTTGGATGATCCATGGCAATATAATTTATTTCGTATATAAGAAAACATAACCCATTACGCTGTCTTCCTTGTCCAACATCAACTCTTTAGCATGTGATATTTTAATGAGTGCTCACAATCATAAAAGATGTCCAAGATAGTATATTTATATGTGAAAGCCTCTCTTTCCTTATTACTTCCTATTAATTGCAACGATGACCAAAACTATGTTTGTCAACTCTCAACAACCTTTATTCATCATACTCTTTATATGTGAAGTCATTACTCTCCATAAGATCTATATGATCTCTTTATTTCTTTTTATCTTTTCTTTTATTCCCTCAAGATCATAGCAAGATAACCAAGCCCTTGACTCAACACTAATCTTTATTATATATAGCTCACGGACTCGATTACATAGAAGGATCATAAAGAAAACCTCAAAACTAGATCATACTAAAACTTTATTCTACTAGATCAAGATATTACCAAAATGATTGAACAAAGAAAGACGGTAAAGATAAAAGTGGGATGGTGATACGATACCGGGGCACTCCCCCAAGCTTGGCAGTTGCCAAGGGGAGTGTCCATACCCATGTGTTTATGTCTCCTTCTTCAGGGCTGGTGATGTGATATTCTTGGCGATCATGCCCCTTAGGATACGATTCTCTTCCTCGAGCTTATTGACTTGCTGCTTGAGGTCCATTATTTCCTTACGGAGCTTTCCCGTGACGGCTAAAGATCCTTTCACCCAAGGATGTTGCATAGCTGCGGGAGAACAAGTAACACTCTTTTTCATATTTTCATAAGAAAGAAATCTAACATTGGAAGGGATGACCGAGTTTGGAATATCTGAGCTCTGTAGTTCCCCCATCGTGAATCCAGCATGGAAACGAGAAGTAACTTCTTCATCCTCCTCCATGGCATCTATCCTTTTCAAGTAGGCCTCCATCTCTTCCTCAGTTGATGGCCCAAAGTGGTCAGCATAGCTGTTTGCTCTTGGCCCCGGTGTCGGATGAGACACCCGACTCTCCCCGACTGACTCTTGAGAAGACACCTTGCTCTATATCTGCAGCATAAATAGCTCGAAACAAAGACAGGGGATATTTGCGTGATAAAGTGGTCAAAACCTTCGGGAGATTATATAATGAATTTTTTCCGACCAAAAGAAGTATCGTGCAACAAAACGGAGTCCGAAGAGCACACAAGGAGCCCACCAGGCAAGGGGCACACCCTCCACCCTCGTGGAAGCCTCGTGTCCTTTCCGGACTGCTTCTTATTTTCCTACTTTCTTAAATATTCCAAAATGGAGAAAAATTGCCATTAGAACTGTTTTGGAGTCGGTTGACTTACCGTACCACGTACCTATTCCTTTTAGGACTCTGAAACATTTTCGAAAGTCTCCCTTATGTATTCCTCTAGGGTTACAGATTCAATAACATTAGTTTCAACATTTATAGGATTACCTGAGATATAATGTTTGATTCTTTGACGTTCACCACCGTCGGATTTGTGCCTTCGAAGTTGTTGATTTTCATGGCACCGGAACGATAGACCTCCTCGATGACGTAAGGACCTTCCCATTTAGGGAGGAGTTTGCCTGCAAAAAAACTTAAACGAGAGTTGTATAAAAATACATAGTCACCTACCTTAAACTCATGCTTTTGTATCCTTTTATCATGCCATCTTTTAACTTTTTCTTTAAACAGTTTGGCATTCTCATAGGCCTGGGTTCTCCATTCATCAAGTGAGCTAATGTCAAATAACCTCTTCTCATCAGCAAGTTTGAAATCATAATTGAGCTCTTTAATGGCCCAATATGCCTTATGTTCTAGTTCAAGAGGTAAGTGACATGATTTACCATAAACCATTTTATATGGAGACATACCCATAGGATTTTTATATGCAGTTCTATAAGCCCATAATGCATCATAAAGTTTCTTGGACCAATTCTTTCTAGATCTACTAACAGTCTTTTGCAAAATTAATTTAAGCTCTCTATTGCATAGTTTTACTTGACCATTAGACTGTGGGTGATAAGGAGATGCAATTCTATGATTAACAGCATACTTAGCAAGCATTTTACGAAAGGCACCATGAATAAAATGTGAACCACCATCAGTCATTAAATATCTAGGGACTCCAAACCTCAGTAAAATAACTTCTTTAAGCATCTTAATAGAGGTGTTATGATTAGCACTACTAGTTGGAATAGCTTCTACCCACTTAGTAATGCAATCAACAGCAACAAAAATATGTATGTACCCATTAGAGGAAGGAAACGGTCCCATATAATCAAAGCCCCAAACATCAAATGGTTCAATATCAAGTGAATAATTCATAGGAACTTCTTGACGCCTACTAATATTACCAATTCTTTGGCATTCATCACAAGACAAAACAAACTTACGAGCATCCTTGAAGGGAGTAGGACAATAAAAACGGATTGCAATACCTTATGTGCAGTTCTATCTCCAGCATGGTGTCCTCCATAAGCCTCGGAGTGACACTTGCGTAGGATCTGTTCCTGTTCATGCTCAGGTACACAATGTCTAATAACACCATCCACTCCTTCTTTATAAAGATGTGGGTCATCCCAGAAGTAATGTATTAAATCATAGAAGAACTTTTTCTTTTGCTGGTATGTGAAACTAGGTGGTATAAACTTAGCAACAATATAATTAGCATAATCAGCAAACCATGGAGCAGTACGAGAAGCACTTATCACAGCTAATTGTTCATTAGGAAAGCTATCATCAATAGGCAGTGGGTCATCAAGAACATTATCTAACCTAGACAAGTTGTCAGCAACGGGGTTTTCAGCTCCCTTTCTATCAATAATATGCAAATCAAATTCTTGTAGCAAGAGAACCCATCTAATAAGTCTAGGTTTAGCATCTATCTTTCCATAAGACATTTAATAGCAGCATGATTAGTGTCAACAATTACTTTAGAATCAACAATATAAGGTCTGAACTTATCACAAGCAAACACAACTGCTAAAAATTCTATTTTTCAGTAGTAGTATAATTTCTTTGAGCACTGTCTAGAGTTTTACTAGCATATTGAATAACATTTAATTTCTTATCAACTCTTTATCCTAGAACATCCCCTACAACATAATCACTATCATCACACATGATTTCAAATGGCAAATTCCAATCAGGAGGCTGAACAATAGGTGCAGAAATCAAAGCTTTCTGAAGTATTCCAAATGCCTCTACACAGTCATCATCAAAATCAAAAGGAACATCTTTTTGTAAGAGATTAGTTAGAGGCCTAGAAATTTTAGAAGTCCTTAATGAACCTCCTATAAAAACCGGCATGACCAAGGAAACTTATTATACCTTTAATGTCCTTAGGACACGACATCTTTTCAATAGCATCAACTTTAGCTTTTTCAACATCAATACCTCTTTCAGAAATTTTATGCCCCATGACAATACCTTCATTAACCATAAAGTGGCACTTCTCCCAATTCAAGACAAGATTAGTTTCTTCACATCTCTACAAAACTCGATCAATGTTGCTTAATCAATCATCAAAAGAAGTTCCATAAACGGAGAAATCATCCATGAAAACCTCAACAATCTTTTCACAAAAGTCAGAGAATATAGCAGTCATACATGTTTGAAAAGTAGCTGGTGCATTGCATAAACCAAAAGGCATACGTCTATAAGCAAAGGTACCGAAAGGGCAAGTAAAAGTTGTCTTTTCATGATCCTCTTTTGACACACGTATTTGAGAGAAACCAGAATAACCATCTAGAAAGCAAAAATGAGTATGTTTGGATAATCTTTCTAGCATTTGATCAATAAAAGGTAAAGGGTAATGATCCTTTTTAGTAGCTTTATTTAATATGCGGAAATCAATTACCATTCTATAACATGTAACAATTCTTTGTGGGATCAATTCATCATTATGATTAGGAACAACAGTAATACCTCCCTTCTTAGGGACACAATGGACAGGACTTACCCACTGACTATCAGCAATGGGATAAATTATACCTGCCTTCAGAAGCTTTAGTATTTATTTTCTTACCACTTCTTTCATCTTAGGATTTAACCGTCGTTGGTGATCAACAACCAGTTTCGCGTCTTTCTCCAATTTTATTTTGTGCTGGCATAGAGTGGGACTAATGCCCTTAAGATCATCAAGGGTATATCCAATAGCACCACGGTGCTTCTTTAGAGTTTTCAATAATTTCTTTTCTTCATGCTCTGAAAGGTCACTAATAATAAGAGGATATATCTCTTTCTCATCAAGATAAGCATATTTAAGAGTAGCAGGTAAAAGTTTAAGCTCAAACACGGGATCGCCCTTCGGTGGAGGAGGATCCCCTAGGATTTCAACAGGCAAGTTGTGTTTCAAAATAGGTCCTTGTTTAAAGAATACTTCATCTATTTCCCTTCTTTCATTCATAAACATATCATTTTTATGGTCTAGCAAATATTGTTCTAAAGGGTCATTAGGAGGCACGGCAACAGAATCAAGACCAATAATTTCATCTTTACTAGGCAATTCTTTATCATGGGGTTGTCTATGAAATTTAGCAAAATTAAACTCATGAGACATATCCCCTAAACCAACATAAACAATATCCTTATTACAATCTATCTTAGCATTAACATTATTCAAGAAGGGTCTACAAAATATAGTGGGACAAAAGTTATCTTGTGGGGAACCTAGAACAAGAAAATCAGCAGGATATTTAACTTTCCCACACAAGACTTCAACATCTCTAACAATGCCAACTGGTGAAATAGTGTCTCTATTGGCAAGTATAATAGTAACATCAATTTCCTCTATCTCAGAAGGTGCAATATCATGCATAATTTCTTTATATAGGGAATGAGGTATTGCACTTGCACTAGCACCCATATCACATAAGCCATGATAGCAATGATCTCCTATTTTAACACAAATAACAGGCATGCCTACAATAGGTCTATGTTTAATTTTAGTATCGGTTCTAGCAATTTTAGCAGATTCATCACATAAATAAATAACATGCCCATCAATATTATCGGCTAAGAGATCTTTAACCATAGCAACACTAGGTTCAACTTTAATTTTCTCAGAGGGAGTAGGTGTTCTAGTATTACTCTCACGAACCACTGTTGAAACTTTAGCATGATCCTTTATTCTAACAGGGAAAGGTGGTTTCTCAATATAAGAAGTGGGAACAACAGGATCATTATAAGTGATAGTCTTTTCTTCAACTTTAATAGGTTAAACTACTTTTACTTCAATGGGAGGATTATATTTAAACCACTTATCCTTAGGGAGATCAACATGAGTAGCAAAGGATTCACAGAAAGAAGCTACTATCTCAGAGTCAAGTCCATATTTAGTGCTAAATTCACGGAAAGCATCGGTATCCATTAAAGATTTAACACAATCAAACTTAGGTGTTATACCTGATGCCTTACCTTCGTCGAGATCCCAATCTTCGGAGTTGTGTTTATTTCTTTCCAATAAATCTCGTTTGTATTCAATAGTCTTCATCATAAAAGAGCCAGTACAAGTAGTATCGAGCATGGAGTGATTATCGAGAGAAAGCCAAGCATAATTTTTTTGAATAATAATTTCTCTTAAGAGCTCATGATTGGGGCATGAATATAACATTGACTTAAGCCTCCCCCCAAGCTTGAGCGATGCTTTCTCCTTCGCGAGGCCAAAAATTATATATATAATTACGATCAGGATGAACAAGATGCATAGGATAAAACTTCTGATGAAATTCCAATTTCAATTGTCTGTAGTTCCATGATCCCATATCACCACATAGCCTAAACCATGTCAATGCCTTTCCCTTCGAAGATAAAGGGAAGACCTTCTTCTTGATAACATCCTTGGGCATACCTGCAAGCTTAAATAATCCACAAACTTCATCCACATAGATTAAGTGCAAATAGGGATGTAATGTTCCATCACCTGTAAAAGGATTAGCTAGCAGTTTCTCTAGCATACTCGAAGGAATGTCAAAGTGAACATTTTAAGTAGGTTCAGTAGGTTGAGGAGCAACTCTTTGCTCTACTGGTCGGGTGAAGATACCCCGAACAAGCCCCTCAAAGGATTATGTTCCATAGTGACAAGTGACAGTAAATTTCAGCACACTATATAAATTTTTCCTTAACAAATTCCACCTACCAAAGGCGCTTCACTCCCCGGCAACGGCGCCAGAAAAGAGTCTTGATGACCCACAAGTGTAGGGGATCTATCATAGCCTTTTCAATAAGTAATAGTGTCGATCTCAATGAGGGGTAGAAGGAAATGATAAGCTGTTTTCAGCAAGGTATTCCCTGCAAGCATTCAAATTATCGGTAACAGATAGTTTTGTGATAAGGTAATTTGTAACGTGTAACAAGTAATAAAAGTAAATAGGGTGCAGCAAGATGGCCCAATCCTTTCTGTAGAAAAGGACAAGTGTCGGTGTCAAAACTGGCGGATCTCGGGTAGGGGGTCCCGAACTGTGCATCTGGGCGGATGGTAACAGGAGGCAGGGGACACGATGTTTACCCAGGTTCGGGCCCTCTTGATGGAGGTAATACCCTACGTCCTGCTTGATTGTTCTTGATAATATGAGTAGTACAAGAGTTGATCTACCACGAGATCGAAGAGGCTAAACCCTAGAAGCTAGCCTATGGTATGATTGTGTGTCCTCTCTACGAACTAAACCCTCTGGTTTATATAGACACCGGAGGGGGCTAGGGTTACACAGAGTCGTTACAAGGAAGGAGATGTACATATCCGAATTGCCAAGCTTGCCTTCCACGCCAAGGAGAGTCCCATATGGACACGGGACGAAGTCTTCAATCTTGTATCTTCATAGTCCGACAGTCCGGCCAAAGGATATAGTCCAGCCGTCCGGATACCCCCTAATCCAGGACTCCCTCAGTAGCCCCTGAACGAGGCTTCAATGATGATGAGTCCGGCACGCAGATTGTCTTCGGCATTGCAAGGCGGGTTCTTCTTCAAACTCTGAGTACCTGTTAAATAGTGCCCGACTTCTCGTAAATGTTGCGCTTCTTGGCTTCTGCATCCAATAATGGCCATCTTCCACGTGTCAAGAAAATGTGAGGAGCTAGGGTGTTTTTACATTTATCGCCCCATCTATGTGAATGAACTGTCTATTAAAGAGACGAGTATCCTCAGATCCAAACCACAACATCCTCCCTCAGCGAGCATTCATCGGAGCGCGCCCAAAAAAATCCATCCCAACATGGATGGCCAGCGCAACTCCTCCTCTCGCTCCCGCAGCCCCAAGCCCGGAGACTAGGAGAAGTGTTCCGTCCCGCACAGCCAATTAGTGAAGCTACAGACCCAGGGATTCCTCCCTCCAGTGTATATGGTCCTGGTTCGAGCCGGGCTCGCCACCTATAATGGCGGGGAGCAAGCAGAGAGTTTTCCCAACCCCTCTAAGGGAGAGCGGGTATGCCTTGTCCCTTATTTGTTAAGGGGACTCGGATTTCCAATCCATCCATTTCTCCGAGGGCTCCTGGATTTCAACAGCCTCCAGTTGCACAACCTCACCCCTGCCTCCATACCGCACATCGCTGGTTACGTAGCCCTTTGCGAGTTGTTTCTGGGTTACGAGGCTCATTTCGCGCTGTGGAAGAAGTTGTTCTGCCTTGTGCCCCGTACATAGAGGGGATCAATATATCAAGTGGGCGGAGCCGAAGTATGGTGCATCGCCGGGACCGGATACCTATCCGGTACCCCGAAGAAGACGTTCGAGGACTGGCCTTCGGAGTGGTTTTATATGGAGGATGTTCCTCTCACGGATCCTATCTGGATTGGTCTTCCTGTGTTTGACAACGCCCCTTTGAAGAAATGCCTAAGCTGGTGCCCACGGAGCCCACAGGAGGAAGATGATAGAGACGTATTTTATCTCATGGGCCGGATAAAGTTGCTGGCCAAATCAAGACTGACCATAGCCGAGGTTATGGCAATATGCATTATGCGGGGGGTGCAGCCACTTCAATATCGAGGCCACCCCATGTGGCACTTCAATGGGGAAGATGATGCCACTCGCTGCGGGCGCAAGGGACCGGACTCAGTTGCTCCTCTAGCAAAAATTCTATCCGATCAGTATAAGGGGGAAGAAGAGGAGTTCCTCCGCATCAAGCCACGGGATGGATTCTCCATGAACAACCCTCGAAGCTGGGTGAGCTTCCACTCTTTTTACTTCCATCCTACCCTTGTTTTCGTGATAAATATTTACCTTGCCGTTTCATCGCAGGAACTGCGTAAGGCGGTAGGGGAGATCAATAGCCCACCTCCACAACCGGAGGATCCTGAGCGGGTCCTCGACCCCAGCCTGAAAGAGGATCCTGACATATTCGTGGAGCTGATTGATAGGATTCTCTATCAGCTATACTGTGATGATGCCATGGTTGCCATTATAGCCGACTACCCTGGGCTACTCCCAGCCTCGCAGGTAAATGAGACCGGAGTCCCAACCTTTGAAAAGGATTTCCTTTTATGCACTTTACCTACTGTATACAAACGGTGTTTTATAGGGAAGGCCCTCGGGACGCCATGCCGAGCCTGCGGCGACTCGCCAACAAGGGGTTTCAAAGCCGGACAGGCTAAAAAGGAAGGCGGTCTGGACGGAGACGCCAGCGCAGAGGTATGATGCAACACCTCACTCCGTGGTTGTCGTCTTTAAAAACATAATAACACCCGTGTTTCCTAGAAGGAAGAACGCTCGCCGGACAATATCCGTAGAGGACGCCGATCACACCACTACCAGTCGGGCTCCAGGGCCGGACACAAAGGCGGAAGCTAACACGAGGTACACGTCGGATGCTCCTTCTACAGAGGATGCGGATAAGATATCCGCCATGAATTCCTAAGTGGAGAGCGCCATGAATCACAGGCGTCGCCCAGCCGTACTCCGTGACGCTTGTTTCTCCCGAGAGGCGTTTGATGCATTCAACTCGGGAGATGCGCACATCTGTGCTGCTCAAAATGGTCTAGCCAGAGCCACAGACCAGTATGTAAAGGATGTACGGGTAAGAAAATTTGACGAGTATATATATTAGTAGCCCCTGAGATTTGAAACAGTTGGCACAACTGATTTAAGGATCATTTATTGTGCAGGTTCTTATAGTGAAGAATACTCGACTGTCACAGGAGCTAGAGGAATGCAAGACCCAACTTCAGGCAGCCGTTGCCTCATTGAAGGAACCTGAAAAGTCCCCAGCTGGTAACATTTGTTTCAAAGAATGATAGGTACCATATAGTGTGCGGCATGGCTGCAGATCTAACAATAGATATTACGGATGACTCCGGAGAGAATCCGGAGGACCAGCATGTCGTACGACAGCTAAAGGCTGGCGAACGCGTGCTGACCAAGGTCATGCGGGAGAAAAACAATCTCCAAGACGCCAATACCAAGCTGAGCATGGAACGGAAAGATATTCGAGCCCAGCTTGCGGACTCCGTGATGGAGAATAAGCGGCTTCGACGCGGCATTTTCAGTAAGTGCTTGAATGAACCCTTAAAAGAGTGCAGCGGAGAAGCCGGCTAACAGAGTTATGTCTGCAGGTATGCTGACGGGTCATCCCGTGGAGGAGATGCCCGGGTCTGCGGGTGATCTTCTACCCGAGCTCTCGCAACTGCACGAACAAGTTTGGCAGGTGATGCAAGGTATTGCCCAGGCCTTGTGGCCATCCGTCTCCCTGCGAGCAGGCATTGGAGAGCTTGCGGAGAAGCTCAAGGGAGCACAGCGGCGCTTCCGATTATGGAAGATATCAGCCTGCCGTCAAGGTGCCAGGGAAGCCTGGGCCATGGTGAAGACATGGTATACCAAGGCTCACCCAAACCACATGGCCGAGGTCGGACCTGTGGGGCTCGACGGGAAAGAGATCCCTGTTAGCTTAGTGTATGGGCAAGTAGAATTAGCCGCAAAGTATTCCCAACATGATTGTAGGCTAGACAACCTGTTGGATGGTATAGAAGAAGAATTTAGTCAGTCTACATTACTATGTATTTAAAGTGACATGTATAATGCCTTCTAGCCGGATTGTAAATCATTTGTCATGGTGGACCTTTTTGCTTCCACCTCGGGACCCGATAGTTCGGAGTGTATCCGGATACCCGCTCAGTTATATAAGAACCGGGGTATGCATGGAAACCAGGCATAGGGGTCATTAGTGCTTGAACAGACAAGTACCCAACTAGTTATGTTATATTATATGGGTAGTAAGAAACATCTTCCAGGGAGAATAGTTCCGTTAAGGGTTCCTTTACCTGTGTACGCATGCCCTAAAGTGCATGTCCGGACTGCGAGAGGAGACGCTGGCAAAAACATCTTAGGGAACATATGGAAAATAAATAAAAATCATCCTTTGTTCATCGACCGAATATTCCCTTAAGAACGCTAGCTTTCGGCTTCACCCAGTCTGAGGTACACATCCAGCTGACCCGGCAGTAACAATCACAGAGGTGCTCCCCTTATGCCCTAGCCGAATTAATGGGAACGTAGGGCATAAATACAAGAGCCAAGCAACCCAGCTTGGCCAAAACTTAAGTCATATCGATGCATATAATGGTGAAGATAAGGTACATGCGGAAGAATAACACATGTGCGGGGCATGAAGCCCAGATAAATAATTAAGCTTTTGTGTAAGAAGCCCCCAGGTATAATGAGCGCGGTTAGCGCGTCAATAGTGTGCAAGCAAGGCACAAGTTGGCCCTTGAAGGCCTTGAGAAAGAATAAAAGAAAGAAAGAGAAAAAAGACAGATAATGTATATGCAAAAAATGGACAGAGGAAGGAGATGAACATAGAGTCTGGCACTAGGCGTAGAATCTTCGGAGCCTGACTGCGTTCCATGGGTTCGGCTCAAGTCAATTATTCGATGCATCCCGCAGACGGTATGCTCCACCGGTCAGAACTTGGTCAATAATGAAGGGACCTTCCCATTTGGGCTCGAGCTTGTTCTTTTTCTTCTCCAGCAGGCGTAGAACTAGCTCGCCAATGTTATAAGTTTTGGCCCGTACTTCTATGCTTTGATATCTGCGAGCCTATTGCTGATAGAATGCGGAACGGGCTTTTGCCACGTCGCGCTCCTCCTCCAGGGTGTCTAGACTGTCCTGCCGATCGAGCTCGGCTTCTCTTTCTTCATACATGCACACTCGAGGTGAGTCATGAATTATGTCGCAGGGCAGAACCGCCTCTGCGCCGTACACCATAAAGAAGGGTGTGTATCCGGTAGTGCGATTCGGCGTGGTCCACAGCCCCCAGAGTACAAAGTCGAGCTCCTCTACCCAGTGCGTGTTAGACTCATTTAAGGACCGCACTAATCTGTGTTTGATGCCGCTCATGATAAGACCATTTGCTCGCCCAACTCGACCGTTAGTTTGTGGGTCATAGACAGAGGCATAATCAAGCTTAATGCCCATGTTGATCCACCAGAGTTTTACCTCGTCGGCTGTGAAGTTCATGTCGTTGTCAGTGATGATGTTGTGGGGGACGCCATAACGGTGTGCAACCCCGGATATCAAGTCTATCACCGGTCCGGATTCGGCTGTTTTAACAGGTTTGGCTTCTATCCATTTGGTGAATTTACCCACCATGACCAGTAAGTATTTTTTATTATGGGTTCCCCCTTTAAGGGGTCCAACCATGTCAAGCCCCCAGACCGCGAAGGGCCAGGTAATGGGGATTGTTTGGAGGGCGGTGGGTGGCATGTGGCTTTGGTTTGCAAAAAGCTGGCAACCAACGCAGCATTGGACCAAGTCCTGTGCATCTACCCGGGCCGTCGGCCAATAAAAACCTGTACGGAAGGCCTTGCTTACAAGGGCCCGGGCTATGGCGTGGTGGCCACCGAGTCCGGCGTGAATTTATGCCAAAAGCTTCCGCCCTTCCTCTTCGGAGATGCACCTTTGAAGGACTCCGGTAGTGCTTTTTTTACACAGCTCTGCCTCTGGACCATGTAGGCTTTAGATCGCCGCACTATGCAGTGTGCCTCATTTTGGTCCTCGGGAAGTTCCTGCCTTGTTAGGTAGGCCAGGAATGGTTCTGTCCACGGGGCGATGATGGCCATTATTACGTGGGCTGAAGGTGTTATTTCGGTGGCAGAGCCTCCGATTATGTCAGAGTGTTCGGTATCGGGCATTTTGGCCGGGTCCGGACTATTGTTACTGGTGTCCTCTTCCCATACCACGGATGGCTTAAACAACCTCTCCAAAAAGATGTTGGGGGGACCGCATGGCATTTTGCGCCGATGCGGGCAAGGATATCTGCCGCCTGATTGTTTTCCCGAGCCACGTGGTGAAATTCGAGCCCCTCGAACCGAGCTGACATCTTTTCGACGGCGTTGCGATAGGCCGCCATCTTTGGATCCTTGGCATCGAAGTCTCCATTTATTTGGGATATTGCGAGGTTCGAATCCCCACGCACCTCCAGGCGTTGAATGCCCATGGAAACTGCCATCCGAAGACCATGTAACAGGGCTTCGTATTCGGCTACATTGTTGGAGTCTGTATATAGTATCTGTAGTACGTATTTTGAATTGTATCTCTGGTTGGGGACGTCAGGACGACGCCAGCCCCTAGACCAGCCAGCATTTTGGAGCCGTCGAAGTGCATGATCCAATTGGAGTATGTGTCGTATTCTTTAGGGAGTTCGGCTTCCGTCCATTCGGCGAAAAGTCGGCCAATACTTGCGATTTAATGGCTCGCCGGGTTTTGTATGTTATGCCGAATGGGAGGAGCTCAATGGCCCATTTGGCAATCCGGCCCGTGGCGTCGCGGTTGTTTATAATATCATTAAGTGGCACTTCCGACGCTACTGTAATTGAACACTCTTGAAAGTAGTGTCGCAGCTTCCGGGATGCCATGAATACCGCATAGGCTATCTTTTGATAATGTGGGTACCGTGATTTGCATGGAGTGAGGACAGTGGATACATAATATACCGGCTTTTGAAGGGGGAATTTATGTCTGTCCGTTTCTCGTTCGACGACGAGCACTGCGCTTACAACCTGATGAGTTGCCGCAATGTACAACAACATTGGTTGGCCGATGTTTGGACGGCCAGGATTGGGTTGGTTGCCAGTATGGTTTTTGTTTCTTCCAATCCGGCTGTGGCAGCATCCGTCCACTCGAAGTGTTCGGTGCGCCGAAGGAGGCGATAAAGGGGTAATGCCTTTTCTCCTAAGTGGGAGATAAAGTGGCTTAGAGCCGCCACACACACGGTTAATTTCTGGATTTGTTTGAGGTCCGTTGGGATAGCCAACTGTGATAGAGCTCGGATTTTCGCCGGATTTGCTTCAATTCCTCTACTGGAGACAATGAAACCCAGGAGCTTTCCAGCTGGTACACCGAAAACGCATTTTTCCGGATTGAGCTTGATGTCGTATGTTCGGAGGTTGTCGAATGTGAGCCTCAATTCGTCTATTAGAGAGTCGGCGTGTTTGGTTTTGACGACCACATCATCTACGTATGCCTCTACTGTTTTGTCGATCTGTCTCTCCAGACATGTCTGAATCATGCGTTGATATGTTGTGTCGGTGTTTTTGAGCCCAAAAGGCATTCTGTTGAAACAGAAGGGGTTGTATGGTGTGATAAATGCCGTTGCAGCTTGGTCGGACTCCGCCATCTTGATTTGGTGGTAGCCGGAGTATGCGTCGAGGAAACACAATGAATCGTGTCCTGCGGTAGCATCGATAATTTGATCGATGAGGGGGGGAGGGATCCTTTGGGAAAGCCTTGTTGAGGTCCTTGAAATCGACACATAGGCACCAGGATTTGTCCTTCTTTGGTACCATCACCAGGTTTGCTAGCCAGTCCGGGTGTTTTATTTCTCTAACGAATCTTGCCTCCAATAACTTGGCTAGTTCCTCTCCCATAGCTTGTCTCTTAGGTTCAGAGAAACGCCGAAGAGTCTGCTTGACCGGCTTGAATCCCTTTAGAATATTAAGGCTGTGCTCGGCCAGCCTGTGTGGGATTACTAGCATGTCTGAGGGGTGCTAGGAGAATATGTCCCAATTCTCGCGCAGAAACTCTCGTAGTGCGGCGTCCACGGCGGGGTCCGTTGGAGGCTATTTTTGTAGGGTCCGTTGGGTGGACTTCAAATTTGACTATTTCATCCGCTGGTTTAAAAGAGGTGGACTTGGATCTCTTGTCAAGTATCACATCGTCCCTGTCCACTCTGGAGCGTAGCGTAGTTAATTCCTCGGCCGAAAGGGCTTCAGATAATGCCTCGAGGGCCATTGTGGCTGTTTTGTTTTCGGCGTGGAGTGCTATGTCCGGATCACTAGCGAGAGTGATGATTCCGTTGGGCTCGGGCATTTTGAGCTGCATGTACCCGTAATGGGGTATGGCTTGGAAGATCGTGAACGCCTCCCGCCCTAAAAGGGCGTGGTATCCGCTACTGAACAGGGCCACTTGGAATGTAATTTCTTCGGACCTATAGTTCTCCGGCGTGCCGAATACCACATCTAGTGTGATTTTCCAAGCACAGCGTGCTTCCCGACTGGGGATGATTCCTCTGAAGGTTGTGCTGCTTTGCTCAATGTGGTTCCAGTCTATTTCCATTTTTTGAAGAGTTTCCTCATAGATGAGGTTTAATCTACTGCCGTCGTCCATGAGTACTTTGGTGAGTTGAAAGCCATCCACAATTGGACTGAGGACCAGTGCAGCTGGTGCTCGGGCTGTTTGGAATTTAGGTTCGTCACTGGCATGGAAGGTAATAGCTGTGTCACTCCATGGATTTATTGCTGCCACGTGGCATATTTCGAAAAGTCCGCGGAGTGTTCGCTTGCGCCTATCATTTGATGCGAAGGTTACAAAGACTGTTAATACCGTACTGTTATCCCCGGGATGGTGCTCTATGGCATCTGGGATGAGAAGATCCTCACCACTTTTGGCCACCTGCTGGAGTACCCAACATGCTCTAAGGCTGTGCGTTGGTATGGTATCCGATGTACTATGAATTTTGCAAGGTCCATTGAGCCATCCCTCCAATACGGTTCCACGCACTGTAGAGGGTTTTTGCTTCTTTGTGATTAACTTGGGTGTCTTATGATAGTGCACCCTTTTACTTCGGACTGGGTGTATGTTTGGAACCGGATTATCCGAAAATTTCGTTTCGGTTTTCCAGGCGCTTTCCATCGCACAGTACTTTCATACTATGGACGCCAAGTCAGCGAAGCGTGATATGTCACGGCGACTTATGGCGTTAAGGATTCCCTTGTCCGTGCAATTATTGCGGAAAAATGAGACTGCGTCTTCCTCACGACAGTCCTTAACCTTGTTCATCACAAGGAGGAATCTGGCCCAATAATGATGTATTTTTCCTGGGGCGCTTTCCTGATGTGGGAAAGATCGTTTATGTTTGGGTGGGTGGGTGGATTTGAGTCCGAACCCTTACCTGATCTGAGACCCAGGGGCCAAGGAGTTTCCAATCTTGGAAGTTCTGGTTCCGGGATGTTGCCCAATAAGTCTGGACCGCCGCCTGACTCTAGGTTCAGGGCTTGGGTGATGTCCTCCCGTCAACGGGTATCCGGCTCGGAGAGCTCAGGAATCCGGACATAGTTAGTCCTCAAGATAGAGGAAGAATCTCCGCATTGTTCCTCCACCACCGCAATATGATGGGTGACCAGTGAAGAGTTAATCTCCCTTTGATCGGGTTTAAGCCCCATCCGATCATAGTCCGTAGCGACTCCCAAGGCAGCGATGTGATTCAAGAGCTCGTTTAGGGATGAGATCTCCATTGGATTCATCTTCTCGGCAAATTCTGAGCCGACGTGGAGGCTGCTTTCGATGACCCGAGAAGTCATCGTCGGTGCAGCAGCCGAACGGGCGGTCATGATGAAACTGCCTAGCCAGAGAGTTTGGCCGACAGCCAAGGATCCCCCGGCGGTAATGTTGTTTTTAACAACGAGACGAGGCATCCTTCCTTATGGTGACGGCACAGTGGAACTCTCAATGAAAGCACCAATGTCGGTGTCAAAACCGGCAGATCTCGGGTAGGGGGTCCCGAACTATGCGTCTAGGTGGATGGTAACAGGAGGCGGGGGACACGATGTTTACCCAAGTTCGGGCCCTATTGATGGAGGTAATACCCTACGCCATGCTTGATTGTTCTTGATAATATGAGTAGTACAAGAGTTGATCTACCATGAGATCGAAGAGGCAAAACCTAGAAGCTAGCCTATGGTATGATTGTGTGTCCTCTCTACGGACTAAACCCTTCGGTTTATATAGACACCGGAGGGGGCTAGGGTTACACAGAGTTGGTTACAAGGAAGGAGAACTACATATCCGAATTGCCAAGCTTGCCTTCCACGCCAAGGAGAGTCCCATCCGGACACGGGACGAAGTCTTCAATCTTGTATCTTCATAGTCCGACACTCCGGCCAAAGGATATAGTCCGGCCGTCCGGATACCCCCTAATCCAGGACTCCCTCAACAAGCCTGGACAAACTCTTATATAAAGGAAAGCGCTCCCGAGGACACATGGGAATTATCATCAAGCTAGTTTTCATCACGTTCATATGATGCGCGTTCGGTACTTTGATAATTTGATATGTGGGTGAACCGGTGCTTGGGTACTTCCCATTGTTGGACAAGCATCCCACTTATGATTAAACCCTATTGCAAGCTTCCGCAACTACAAAAGAAGTATTTAGGTAAACCTAACCATAGCATGGAACATATGGATCCAAATCAGCCCCTTATGAAGCAACTCATAAACTAGGGTTTAAGCTTCTGTCACTCTAGAAACTCATCATCTACTTACTACTTCCCAATGCCTTCCCCTAGGCCCAAACAATGGTGAAGTGTCATGTAGTCGACGTTCACATGACACCACTAGAGGAAAGACAACATACATCTCATAAAAATATTGAACAAATACCAAATTCACATGACTACTTATAGCAAGACTTCTCCCATGTCCTCAGGAACAAACGTAACTACTCACCAATAATATTCATGTTTATAATCAGAGGGGTATTAATATGCATAATGGATCTGAACATATGATCTTCCACCAAGTAAACCAACTAGCATCAACTACAAGGAGTAATCAACACTACTACAACCCACAGGTACCAATCTGACGCTTTGGGACAAAGATTGGCTACAAGAGATGAATTAGGGTTTGAGATGAGATGGTGCTGGTGAAGTTGGTGATGGAGATTTACCCCCTCCCGATGAGAGGATCGTTGGTGATGACGATGGTGATGATTTCCCCATCCCGGAGGGAAGTTTCCCCGGCAGAACAACTCTGCCGGAGCCCTAGATTGGTTCCGCCAAGGTTCTGCCTCGTGGTGGCGGAGTTTCTTCCCGAAAGCTTACTTATGATTTTTTCCTCGACGAAAGACTTCATATAGCCAAACATGGGCATCAGAGGGCTGCCAGGGGGCCCACGAGGCAGGGGGCACGCCCAGGGGGTAGGGCGCGCCCCACCCTTATGGACGGTGGGTGGCCCCCTCTGGTACTTCTTTCGCCCAATATTTTATATATATTCTGAAACATGCTCCCGTGAAGTTTCAGGACTTTTGGAGATGTACAGAATAGGTCTCTAATATTTTCTCATTTTCGAGCCCAGAATTCCAGCTGCCGACATTCCCCCTCTTCATGTAAACCTTGTAAAATAAGAGAGAATAGGCATAAGTATTGTGATATGATGTGTAATAACAGCCATAATGCAATAAATATTGATATGAAAGCATGATGCAAAATGGACGTATCATGCAACCTCACCACTTTACCCCTTCCTTACCCATTAAGCTTTGCTAGTCTTGATGCCCATGGTAATAGGATTGCTGAGTCCTCGTGGCTCATAGATTACTACAACACCAGTTGCAGGGACAGGTTATGCGATGATCATGATGCGAGAGCGATGTTTGTTGTTTTTGGAGTTCTTGTTCCGCTTCTTCTTCGTTTGAGGGATAGGTTCCTGGTCAGCAGCTTGGGCTAGCAGGGTGGATGTCGCTTGGGCTTTTGTTTGTGTTTCATCCTTAGTTGGATTTTGATCTTATGTATGTTGTATTGATGTATTCTTGTGGCATTTGTACGCCTTGTATGTATCCCCATCTATTATGTAATTTTGATGTAATGATATCCACCTTGCAAAAGCATGTCAATATGCGGTTCTATCCTTGGTGGGACCTTCGAGTCTCTTTAGGATAGTATCACATATTAGGCTTGACAAGTTGATATCAGAGCCTCGACCGACCCTATGAGCCCCCCTTGTTTTATCGTGTAGTTTGGCCGTTGTTGAGTCTAGAAGAAAAAAAATTCGGAGTCTAGTTATATCGGAGAGTAGGATTCTTTTTACTCCTCAGCCTCCTTCGTCGCTCTAGTAAGGAATCTTATCGTAGGTGTTTTGAACTACTCCTCTTCTCCTCCAAATTTTTTTAGGTTCATGCAGTTAGTTTTCGTTCGTTGCGTTGTCAGCTCTTTTCATCCGGTGCTTTCTCGTCAAGTTGATTCGATCCTCGTCGTCCTTTACGAGATCGGTTCTCAGTTCTTTCTCAACAACGTTGTTCCCCATGTGAAGTTGTCTTTCTTTTCCCACCCGCCCACCCTTTTCTTCTCGGAGCCGGAGTCCGTGATCGAGTATCCATCCTACTCATGCGAAGCCTTTGCATTCTTTCCTCAATTATTTCAATCGGTGCTTTTCTATTCAAGTTATTCGTCAGTTCCTCATTCCAAGCTTGCCTTTGTTTTACCCGCCCTCCCAACCATTTTCTTCCCGAAGTCTGAGCTGTATTTGAGCATCAGTTTTATTTGTGCGGAGCCTCTTCAGTCTTTCCTCAATTGTCTCCACCGGTGAATTCTCGTCTAGTTAAACGTGGTTCATCTCATTTTTTCTGGTGGATCCAATTCAATCTTTTTTGTTCTTGATCATATTCTTTTCCTCCACTCAAGTGCTTCACTTGCTCGTTCTCCTCTCGCCAGTTTATCATTCCAGAGATTTCAACACATATCAGAAGATTCATGTTTGCATTCAATTAATTCAAGGTTGTCACCTCATCCAAGTCTTTCAATCATTCCAGTGCATCATTTCTCATTCAAGCAATCCTTTCCAACGGTGCTTCTTTTCAGTGGGCCCTAACCAACATGTCTTTTCCCAGGATCTTACCTAACTCTTCTAATTTCCCAGAGTATTCTCAACTGCCTTTTCGAAGTTTGACGTAAGAATGAATTTCATCAGTCAGATGTTTTTCCAAGATCGATTTCGAATTATTTCATTGTTGGTTCCACCTCTACGCTTTTATTACCCCGGTGTATCTCAGCAATTTTGGTGGTGTTCCTCGTCGTCATTCTCAACATCTGAAGACCGAAGAAGACTTTCCTCCAAATCTTGTCCGTTCTTCCAAAGATTCATGGTTCTAGCTTCATGTTATCCTCTCAAATTGAATCCAATCATGCGATTCTTTTCTTACCCATCCGGAGTGTTTCAGTTGTTGTTTTTCCGTTTCGATTATCTGCAGGCCATCATAAAGAAGATTCCTTTGTTCCAAGTTTTCATCTTCGTTCGTTCCCTTATTTGTACCGGTGCTTCATTCAAGCATTCTTTAATCAGTTCAAGATCTCTTCGTCCTCTTGCACCTTGATTCTCTCAAGTATCATCGTTCGTTTTCAAATTCTTTCTGGTGGTTCATTCTCTTTTTCGTCATTTGTTTCAATTCTTACGATGGTTCATTCAAGATTATTTTTCCTTCATTGTCATATCAATTCATTCATTCTTTCCAGTCCTACCGGTGGTTCATGAAGACTTTCCCAAGTTTTGTGCTATATCACTCCTAATCTTTCCCAACGCGAAGAATTAGTATGCAAATACATTGCTTCTCATCAATCTAATTGATGAAGGATAAGCATAACATAAGTCTTATTATTCTTTCATCAAGTTGATTAATCTCTTCTTTCCGGAGTTTGTTCATCTTATCACATTCTCGGTTCAAAGTTTTTTTCATATTTTCTTTTCCGGAGTTCAAAGTTTTTCTCGCTTGACTCGTCACGAACCTCCATCTTAATCATCGTAAGGCTTTAATCTTATTCTTTTCATCCTTCAAGTCTATCTCATCGTCCTTTTGTTACCGGAATTCTTCATGGTGGTTCATCATGATTTAATTCATTCTGCAAGTGTTTCATCAAGGTTCTTGTTGGAGGAGCTTTAGTATCGTTTCTTCTTGCATCGCGAAGTGCAATTAATTCTCCATATTGTTTTGAAGGGGAGTTTTGCATTTCTTCTTTCTTCTCAGCTATTCAATAATTTCTGTTTGTGGCCGGTTATCACCTCAAAATTTTGAGATGTTTTCCATAAGCCCACAACAAGCTTATTCTTTTGTTGTTGATTTCCTCAACAACTCCGTTCAATCCTTCCCTCTAAGGATTCTTTCAATTTCATTCATGGTAGAAGTTGTCATATCTTCTTCGTTCTTTCATTCAACTCTTTCAAGTTCTTCTGGAGGCATTGTGTTGTCCCCCTCCTCAAGTATCGTTCCATCCTCTCAAGTTCATGTTATATTCATCCCATGTTCAACCGAGTTTCTATCCCAATTCTTTCATTCTTATTCCTTTCTAACCGGAGTGGTTGCAGAGTCTATCTTATACCTTGAGCTTTTGATTCTTGTCATAATCGTCATTCCTCTTTTATACCCGACTACTCTCGACTTTGTTCATCTTCTCTCCTGCGTTCTTGTTTCACCTCATCCTCTCTATTCTGTCTCGTTCCTAAGATCTCGAGACGAGATCTCTTGTTAGTAGAGGAGAGTTGTAATGCCCCTAGTCTGATGCAACATGTGTCTTCCAGTTATTCGCCGTCCTTGCCATGTCATTTGCTTGCGTGTTGCATTTTGCCATGTCATCATGTGCATTACATCATCATGTTTTCAAAACTTGCATCCGGCCTCTTTCTCTGTTGTCCATTTCGACTTCCATCTCTCTCACTTGCACCCGTTGCATCTCTTAGATCTTGTTTCGTGAGCAGGAGAAAAACATTCTCGGAATGGGCCAAGATTTGCCGAGTGGTCTTGGTATATCACCGGTAGACCGCCTGTCAAATTTCATTCCATTTGGAGGTTGTTTGATGCCCCAACGGTTAACCGCGTTAACCAAAACCCCCTTCTCTTTGCAGCCCTCCACAACAGCCTGCTAGCCCATCTAAACCCCCTCCATGCTCTCCGACATTGGATCACGATCGTGTGGGCGAAAACTGCACCTCTTTTGGTCTCTCCTAGCTCCATGTACCTGTATAAACACCTTCCCATCCATTTTTCACGGACAAAACTGTAGTCTACCACCTCCCCGCGCCACCGGACACGTCCGCCGATGGACGGACATGTCCACCGCTAGCCTCCACGTCGTCCAGCCAATCCGGAGACGCCACCTCCCGCACCCAACCAGGAGGCGACACACGTCCCCTCCAGCACCCCACCGCGCCGCGGCCCACGGAGCCCATCCGAGGCCCGCGCAAGCCCAACCACACCGCCGCTCGGCCCGAGCGCCGCCCGCCTGTGTGCCGCCGCCAACCGCCCTGCACCACCACGCACAACCACCACCGCCTCGTCGCCAGCCACCATCTCCGGTGACCCCTCGCCGGCAATCGCGAGCGTCGCCACCTCCGCTCTCCCTCTATCCACCGCGAAGCACCCCGCCGCTGATCTGCTTCCGCCACCGACGACGACCATCGCGCCGGAGCGAAGGCGTACTACCGTCGCCACCGGACACCACCGCCTGCGCCGCCCCTCACGACTGTCACGGCCCAGCCTCAAAGTCCCCGAATCTAGGGGCGCCACGCCCGGATCTGCCACCCAGCTCACCGGCGAACCTCCCCTCACCGGAGCCCTACTGGCGCCACTGCCATCCACTCCCGTTGCCGCCATCGCCTTGCGAGATCGGGAAGTCCCGATCAATCCACCGTCGCCGCCTGGGCCGCGTTGAGCCTCCTAGGCCTCACCTCGGCTTCACAGGCACAGCAGCCCAGCTGGCCTGCTACCTCTCCACCTAGTGGGCCGAGCCCATGGGTGAGCGTCACCAGCTAAACCCCGACCCATGCGTTTTATAATATCTTGCGCCATTCAGTTTTTTTATAGAAAATGACCAAGTCCCTGCATATTCATATCATGTGTGCATGTTTGAGAGGATGTAACTTTGTGCATGTTTACCCGATTTGAGTGAATGATATGTCAAAATGTTCATATCGTGATGCTCTACATGATGGTGTGATTTTCATGCACGTTGGGGTGCATTATGCCATGTTAATCCCTGTTGGAAAAGTGCCATGTGCCGTTAACTGCCGGAACTTGTCATAACTTGTTGTTTTGTCTTTTTCGTTGCATTTTGTCTGTGCATCTTTTGTGCATCATGTCTACATGTTTTAGGAGCATATTCATGCCATCTTTATAGTGGTGCAATCCATGTATTTTTATGTGCCTTGTGGTGTCTAGCACAAGCTTATGAAGTGTGCTACTCAATGTTGCTGATTTCTAAGACTTAGTGATTTTTACTAAGTATGTAACTGTTATGTTGTCATGCCTTGTTGATTTGAAGCTACCATCTATTCCATGCATAATCTGGAGGTGCTTAGTTTGACATGTTTTGATGTCCATGTTGTGCTCTATCATTTGATGCCTTTTGGATGCCTCATATATGACATGTATCATATGTTTTCATTGTCATGAACATGCCTATATGATGTTCCAGTTTTTTGTTAACTTCATGATGCCATGTTGTGAGCTTGGTATTGATTGATCTATGCCGCTTTTTGAGTTGCTCCAATTACATGAATTGAAGTATGCTATGAGTACTTTATCCTCATGCCAAGTTTGTTAATTTTGGTCTTCATATGACCTCTATTGCAAGCTTGCAAACATGCTATGTTGTTGTAGTTGTTTACACTTGCTGAAACTGTTACAACATGCAATCTTGTCTTGATGGTTCCCACTAGTCCTTGAGTCATATGTATATGATGCCTTCATGTTATTTGCTATTTGTTATGTTTAGTTTGAAGCCATGCCCTTGGTTGTCATTATAACTTGTGGTAGCTTGTCTCTTTCTTGCTCTCAAGTTGCCATCATGGTAAATCTATCATCCTGTTAACATCATGTTCCATTTTGCAAAGCATCTTAGTAATTGCTCCATGATTCATATGAACTTGTGCCCATGGATTAAGTTGAAGTATATTATGTCTGTTATGTGCCTCCAAATTCAGCATCATAATGTTATGTTTTGCATTCCCAGAATTCCTTGTCTGAGAATCAGTTTATATCTTGTTGCATCTTGTCTTGTTGATTTCCATTGATCTAGGATTCATATTGTCATGGAATTGTCACGGCAGATGTCCTAGTGTGAGGACTTAATCGTGGAGCCATCGCGATGAGGTTAGGTTAAAGGGGTTAATCAGGACAAAGGACACGAGGAGTTTATACTGGTTCGGCCCCTTACGGTGAAGGTAAAAGCCTAGTCTAGTTGGAGGTGGTTTTGCTAGGGTTTCGATGAGCAGGGAGAGAATACGCTTGACCCGTCTCTCGATCTATTCTTTTATGCCCTAAGCCGCCGCTGGGTCGTCCCCTTATATACACGGGTTGACGCCCTGCGGCCTATAGAGTCCCGACCGACTTATACAACGTATCCGGCTCGGTGACCTTTCTTACATGCCTTACAATACAAGTCTATATACATGGCGGTTTATATCCGTGAGCCTTAAGCCACCTTCGGGTTTGGGCCCTCCACTAAGCCTATCTATGAACCACCATCGTTAATATGCTCTTGGGCTTCATTGAGATGAACTGCCATAGGGATGACCCGACCCCTCCTGGGCGGGTCATACCTGATAGTCATATCCCCAACACATATGGAGATGCTTAGTAATGATGTTTTTCCATGTTTGACATGTAATTTAATGTCATGCTTTTTCTTGTTATGTTCTTGCACTATATCATCATTGCTTCATGCCTCCAACATGTCAATATGTTATTCTTGCTCACATGTATGCCCTGTTTTTCACTAAGTCATAATCTGTGTTATTAAGTTGTCTTTTGCATTGATCATCTTGGATTAATCTTGATGCCTATGAACCTGAGCCTTAAAGATGTTTTGAAGCATGCTGACTGTACTTTGAGTGAATATCAAGTTTGTGCCCATATGATTCTTGTAGCATGTTGTTTCCTCGATTGCAAAGTGTTTAGTTGCTGTTTTGGGTAGATTGTGTTTGGATCTTGTTTGGAGTGTATGTGTTGGACCATTGCTCCGTTTTGTGCATGCTCTATATGAAACTTGCTTAGTTTTGCATGTAGTTTCATGTTATCTTGTTGCATCCATGTTTTAGAGTGTTTGTGATGTTGTTTTGCTTGCATTTTCATCAATGCCATGTATAACTTCTTTTGCTCATATCGTCTAGGTCGTAGCTCCGAAGTAAACGAACTTTATATGTATTTTGACTAGAAAACCATGTAGATCATATTGGTGCATTTTAACTTGATCTTTAACAACTTCAATATTGTGTTCTTCCAGATCTGAACCAATTTCGAAATTTCCATATGGGGACTTACCGGAATTGTTCTATGTTGTTTCCGGCCTTGTAAACTTGCATTGATGTGTTGCTCTTGTATGCATCATATATTGCCATGAGTAGCTTCATGTAGCCTTGTCATGCATCATACTTGGTTGAGCATCATGTTTTGTTTATGTGTTGTGTGTTTACCATGTTGTTTTTCTTTTTTCGGTTGTGCCCCTTCTCGATAGTTCCCGTTTCGTTGCGATCGTGAGGATTCATTCGTCTACGTGACTTCATCTTCTTCATGGACTTGTTCTTCTTCCTAGCGGGATTTTAGGCAAGATAACCATCACCTTGGATCTCACTACTATCTTTGCTATGCTAGTTGTCTCGATGCTATCGCTATGTCACGCTACCTACTACTTGTTTATCATGCCTCCCAGTTGCCTTGATAGCCTCTGACCTTTTTTCACCCTTCCTAGAAAACCATTTTTGGCTATGTTCCCGCTTTGCTCAGCCCCTCTTATAGCATTGCTAGTTGCAGGTTGCTCCATGTTGGAACATGGATATGTTGGGGTATCACAATATCTCTTATTTAATTAATGCATCTATATACTTGGTAAAGGGTGGGAGGCTCGGCCTTATGCCTGGTGTTTTGTTCCACTCTTGTCGCCCTAGTTTCGGTCATGCCGGTGTTATGTTCCTTGATTTTGTGTCCCTAACACGATGAGGGGTATGGGACCCTCTTGATACTTCGCTTTGAATAAAACCCCTCCAGTAAGGCCAAACCTCGGTTTTAACATTTGCCAAATAACAACCTAATCTTTTCCCCTGGGAGTTATAAACCCGAGGGTCATCTTTATTTAACCCCCCCAGGCCAGTGCTCCTCTGAGTGTTGGTCAAAACTGGGCGATGTCCGGCGCCCCCTGGGCAACCAGGGTCTCAGCCAACCCGACGTCTGGCCCATCCGGTGTGCCCTGAGAACGAGATATGCGCTGCTCCTATCGGGGTTTGTGAAACTGTGGGCCTTAAGCCGCCTTAGGGTTTGGGCCCTCCACTAAGCCTATCTATGAACCGCCATTGTTAATATGCTCTTGGGCTTCATTGAGATGAACCGCCATAGGGATGACCCGGCCCCTCCTGGGCGGGTCATACCTGATAGTCATATCCCCAACATTAGGCCCCAGGTTGATTTGAACTCGTTCATGTCAATCTTCAAGACTTAAAAAAAATCCTTCCTCCTCTTACTGTGAAATATTATAACCCCGCCATGACATCGTCTCCAAAAATTGTGATAACCTGACATGACGTCACCTGCGATTAATACTACACAGAGTTCCAATCTTAATAAATCTCTTTCTTTCCTGACCCTCCGAAAATTGAGGCACCCGTGCCGACACATATCCATTTTACTGTTCCTCGATACCTGTGCCTACCGTTTGTACTTCCAAGCCTATAAATAGGGCCACAGAGTCACCTTCCATTCTTATCCTTTTCCTTCTCGCCTTCTTGCTCCTCGCGACGCACCAACCTACACGAACCCCGCCGCCATCGACCTTTGTCTCCAACCTCAACTTCGGCCACTGCATCACCCTGAACAGACCAGAAACTGCGGTGCCACTCCGCTGTCCTATCAGCATTAGTAAGCCCTCTTTCCTTCATCATAGATCTGTCATTAGGTTTCATCGGTGTTTGTCGGTATTCGTCGCCGCCCTTCTTTCTCCTTGCTTAGATCCATGGATTAGATCCAAAAACCATATAAATCTTGTGCGGTAGTAGTTTTAGCACCTACTTTTGATACTAGAATATATCCTCATCGCTACAGATTTCCTCTAGGGAACAAGATTTTCCACAATCGCCTCCGTAGGTTTCGAATTTATTCCCTTTTCTGAATAGTGGTAGATCCAAATTTATAGCTCCGACCTGTGGAACCTGTTTGTCCAACACTTAGCAATTTTCACTCTTGGTAGCTCTTGAATATCTTAGTCATGGCGGTTGATTCTGTCGGCTTATCATTACTTCATATATCATTAGCCCTCACTTAAGCCGCCATTTTGAACATGCGCTGCAATTGTTATCTTGTAATCCCGCCAACTAACTTGAGCCGTCAAATTATGTCCTTTCTTTAGGTTGTCCTTTCACCATGCCTCCAAAGACAATTACGACCTGTAACTAGGTCCCCTCCATCATCACTGAGAGCACTTTGAAGGATTTTGTCAGTGTTGGATTTTTGCCATAGAAAAGTGCCATGCATTACCGTGCTCCTGACCCGGGCGAAGAGAGACGTCAGCCAATGGACGGTGAAGTTATCGTATTTACTGATCATATGAACCGGGGCTTCTTGCCGCCCGGCTCTAAGTTTTTTAGAGATGTCCTGCACTTCTTCAAACTCCATCCGCAAGACATTGGACCCAATTCAATATCAAACATCTGTAACTTTCAAGTTTTCTGTGAGGTATACCTCCAAGAAGAGCCTAGTCTTGAGCTTTTCAGGGAATACTTCTACCTAAACCGGCAAAATGAGTTCACCAACGGGCCCAGCTTGGAACTTGGTGGAATTTCAATCCAGCGCAGAAGGGATGCTATCTTCCATCAAGCAGCTCTGCCGAGTCACCCCAAGGACTGGAATCAAACATGGTTCTACTGCAAAGATATCTCGCCGTCTGATGAGAACCCATTGCTGGGTTATCATGCTGAACGTCTCGACTCAAGTTATCAACTTCTTGATAAACTTACCGCCACCGAACGCAAGAAACTCATCCATACAATCGGAAAAGTCCAAGCCTTGCTAGGAAACGTCTTAACTGGAGTCGATTTAATCCGCTGCTGGGTCGCATGGCAGATCATACCTTTAAGCCACTGATCCGGCTTGATGTGTTCTTATACCGGATGAACATTCGATCCCTTGCGCCATAGCTCTGTGTGTCTGACTAAAGAGGGCATCATTGAAATGGCGACAACCCTTGTAAATACCAAATTTGAAGACTGCAGCAAGGTGGGCTTGAATCCTTTCTGAAAGGTTAACCCGTCGCCAGAGGTGAGTCTCTTGATTTCTTTTACCTTACTTCATCACCCAAACATTGTATGAACTCAACTTATGTTATTCTTCTTCAGGCTAACTCTGATTTCTAGAAAGCCAAATATGACCATGAGGCTGCCAAAAAGGCTAGGGCTTCCGTGAAAGCCGCCAAAAAGACCATTAGGAGGTCTAAGAAGAAGCCAAGCGCCTCTGACCTGCTTAAGCTGGACGAAATCTCTGAGTCGGAGGTAGCCCTTGACTCTCTTGGCTTGTTTTTTAACCACCTTATTGACACTGACTATTGCCAGGATGACACGGGAGCCAGCCAAGTAGTCAAAGAAGAGGTAGCTATTATTTCCTCTGACTCAGAACCTTTACCAAGGAAGAAACTTCGGCGGGTAACCCGGAAAGTAAGGTTTTCACACCCCTTGGCTTATTTAGATCCTCATTTTCTCTTGAAACGACAACAACATGAGAGCAGCCGCCAGACCTGGACCAGTGGAGGTGAAGATTTAGCCTCCAGCTTACCAAATACTGCTCGGAAGCGCCAAAATGAGTTTCTTTTTAACCTTAACTCTTTTATTTACCGGCGGGTTTCTTTCGTTAATCACTCAATTCCTTTTGATTCCATTCTTGCAGGAGATTTCCCGTTCTTCCTCTGGCGACTCTTCGCAGATTCAACTGTCGGCTTTTAAGACTGCCCCTGGGTAACAATAAATATCTTTCTTCTGTACATTTATAACTTCATCTTTATGCTGACTTGTCCAAATTTCTTTTAGCGGTCAAACAAACCCAACAAGAAAGCGAAGGTGATAAAGCCGGCCGAGGATCTGAAAGCCGCTGAACCGGACCAGCCAACCTTTGTACCAGAACACCCTGAACAACCAGAAGATCCTGCTCCCAATGCTCAACCTGAGATACCTAAGCCGTCTGTTGATCAAACCACCATTGATCCGTCAACTACTGAACCGTCAAGCTCAGTTAACCCGTCAGAGACTCATGGTGATGACGTTTTAATCACTGGCACTGGATTTACTGAACCGGGGAATCCAACTGTACTAGTGAGAAATTCTGCCAAACAAGAAGTCATGGAAATACGGAAAGTGAGGTTCAATGTCTCCCACTATGCTCAATTGAGTAATAGTGAAGTATTATCTGGTTATCTCAGTCAAGTACACTCCAGCCGTGACTTAGAAATTGAGGTGGTCAAACAGATGCACCAGAAGTATGAGGTACGTTCTCAGGCTTATATAAGTTATATATCCTGCCAGCCCCCAAGTCTTCTGATTATGATGAGATTGAATAATCTATAGACTTAAAAACTTACAAGCCTCTATCCTAGACTCCCTCCAAGTCCAGTTTACAACTAAGCCGGATGCTGATAGTAGCACAATTTTGCATGTATAGTCCCCAAGGGCCGGTTTAATCAGTATGAATGAGCCGGTCGTATTGATCATTGTGAAAAAACATAATTGAACTATATAGCCCACATGAGTCGGCTGAGATTGTTAACAGCTCACCCGACTCATCTTTAGGAAGAAACAAGCAATATGCATTAGCCCCGAAGTGCCAAGTGTTGTTGCTTGCAAAGCACTTGGGACTTAACTTTTGTAATCCGCCTTGAAATATGTTTGATAAACTTGTGTTGTATGCAGGCTACTCATACTGAACTAGAGTCTCAACTGAACGATGCCAAGATATGCTGGTGAAGCTCAAGGCGGTTTATACGCATGTTGAGCAAATATACACTGGAGTTCAGCGGACTCTCGCTACTATCTCTCCAACGAATCAAGGGCCAAACTTGTTAAGTGATGTTTTGAAGAAACTGTCCATCTTACCCACCAGGTTCCAGGAAATCAAACGGTCTTGTGCTAGAGCCGGAGCTGTAACAGCTTTGAGCCGTGCCAAAGCATGGGTACCGGAACTAGACCCGGCAGATGTAGCTAGTGGAGATCCTAGTCTGAAGGAAGATGGAACCTCTTTTGACCAGCAAGACTTTGCCGCCTGCGTCAAAGAGATTCATTGCTACGTCTTGAGCTTGTGTTGGTTTTCCTCGAAGAGGAAGGGATGAAGCAGCAGAGTAGCGTAAGTATTTCCCTCAATTTTTGAGAACCAAGGTAGGAGCCCACACTCAAGTCCCTCGTACCTGTGCAAAGCGATAGCTACTCGCAACCAACGCGATTAGGGGTTGTCAATCCCTTCACGGTCACTTATGAGAGTGAGATCTGATAGATATAATATTTTTGGTATTTTTGGTATAAAGATGCAAAGTAAAAACTAAAAGCAAAGTAAAAAGCAAAGGAAGATTAAAGTGATGGAGATTGATATGATGAGAATAGACCCGGGGGCCATAGGTTTCACTAGTGGCTTCTCTCAAGAGCATAAGTATTCTATGATGGGTGAACAAATTACTGTTGAGCAATTGACAGAATTGAGCATAGTTATGAGAATATCTAGGCATGATCATGTATATAGGCATCACGTCCGTGACAAGTAGATCGAAACGATTCTGCATCTACTATTATTACTCCACTCATCGACCGCTATCCAGCATGCATCTAGAGTATTAAGTAAAAACAGAGTAACGCCTTAAGCAAGATGACATGATGTAGAGAGATATATTCAAGCAATATGAAATAAACCCCATCTTGTTATCCTCGATGGCAACGATACAATACGTTCCTTGCTGCCCCTTCTGTCACTGGGTAAGGACACCGCAAGATCGAACCCAAAGCTAAGCACTTCTACCATGGCAAGAACTACCAATCTAGTTGGCCAAACCAAACGGATAATTCGAAGAGACTTGCAAAGATAACCAATCATACATAAAATAATTCAGAGAAGATTCAAATATTATTCATAGATAGACTTGATCATAAACCCACAATTCATGGGTCTCAACAAACACACCGCAAAAAGAAGATTACATCGAATATATCTCCACAAGAGAGGGGGAGAACTTTGTATTGAGATTCAAAGAGAGAGAAGAAGCCATCTAGCTACTAAGTATGGACCCGAAGGTCTGAGGTAAACTACTCACACTTCATCGGAGAGGCTATGATGATGTAGAAGCCCTCCGTGATGACGGCCCTCTTCCGGCGGAGCTCCGGAACAGGCCCCAAGATGGGATCTCATGGATACAGAAAGTTGCGGCGGTGGAATTAGGTTTTTGGCTCATGTTTTGATTGTTTGGGGGTACGTGTGTATATATAGGAGGAATAAGTACGCCGGAGGAGCAACGAGGGGCCCACGAGGCAGGGGGAGCGCCCAAGGGGGGGCACCCCCCCTCGTGACCGCCTCTTTTGTTCCTTGGAGCAGGGTCCAAGTCTCCTGGATCACGTTTGGTGAGAAATCACGTTCCCCAAGATTTTATTCCGTTTGGACTCCATTTGATATTCCGTTTCGTCGAAACACTGAACTAGGCAAAAAACAACAAGTCTGGGCTGGGCCTCCGGTTAATAGGTTAGTCCCAAAAATAATATAAAAGTGGAAAATAAAGCCCAATATAGTCCAAAAAAGTAGATAATATAGCATGGAGCAATCAAAAATTATAGATACGTTGGAGACGTATCAGGCATCCCCAAGCTTAATTCCTGTTCGTCCTCGAGTAGGTAAATGATAAAAAGAGAATTTTTGCTGCGGAGTGCTACTTGGCATAATTTCAATGCAAATCTTCTTAATTGTGGTATGAATATTTAGATTAGAAAGATTCAAGACAAAAGTTTATATTGACATAAAAATAATAATACTTCAAGCATACTAACAAAGCAATTATGTTTTCTCAAAATAACACGGCCAAAGAAAGTTATCCCTACAAAATCATATAGTCTGGCTATGCTCCATCTTCACCACACAAAGTATTTAAATCATGCACAACCCCGATGACAAGCCAAGCAATTGTTTCATACTCTAACTTTTTCAAAACTTTTTCAACCTTCATGCAATACATTAGCGTGAGCCATGGATATAGCACTATAGGTGGAATAGAATGGTGGTTGTGGAGAAGACAAAAAGGAGAAGATAGTATCACATCAACTAGGCGTATCAACGGGCTATGGAGATGCCCATCAATAGATATCAATGTGAGTGAGTAGGGATTGCCATGCAACGGATGCGCTAGAGCTATAAGTATATGAAAGCTCAAAAAGAAACTAAGTGGGTGTGCATCCAACTTTCTTGCTCATGAAGACCTAGGGCAATTTGAGGAAGCCCATCATTGGAATATACAAGCCAAGTTCTATAATGAAAAATTCCCACTAGTATATGAAAGTGATAACATGAGAGACTCTCTATTATGAAGATCATGGTGCTACTTTGAAGCACAAGTGTGGTAAAAGGATAGTAACATTGTCCCTTCTCTCTTTTTCTCTCATTTCATTTATTTATATATTTTTATGTTTGGGCCTTTTCTCTTTTTTATGGCCTATTTTTATTTGGGCTTCTTTGGCCTCTTTTTTTATTATTTTTCATCCGGAGTCTCATCCCGACTTATGGGGGAATCATAGTCTCCATCATTCTTTCCTCACTGGGACAATGCTCTAATAATGATGATCATCACACTTTTATTTTTCTTATAACTCAACAATTACAACTCGATACTTAGAACAAAATATGACTCTATGTGAATGCATTCGGCGGTGTACCAGGATATGCAATATGACAATGATGGAGTGTGTCATGATAAACGGAACGGTGGAAAGTTGCATGGCAATATATCTCAGAATGGCTATGGAAATGCCATAATAGGTAGGTATGGTGGCTGTTTTGAGGAAGGTATATGGTAGGTGTATGATACCGGCGAAAGGTGCGCGGTATTAGAGAGGCTAGCAAAGGTGGAAGGGTGAGAGTGCGTATAATCCATGGACTCCACATTAGTCATAAAGAACTCAGATACTTATTGCAAAAATCTACAAGTCATCAAAAACCAACCATTATGCGCATGCTCCTAGGGGGCATAGATTGGTAGGAAAAGACCATCGCTCGTCCCCGACCGCCACTCATAAGGATGACAATCAATAATAAATCATGCTCCGACTTCGTCACATAACGGTTCACCATACGTGCATGCTACGGGAATCACAAACCTTAACACAAGTATTCTTTAAATTCACAACTACTCAACTAGCATGACTTTAATATTATCACCTCCATATCTCAAAACAATTATCATGCTTCAATCTTTTCTTAGTATTCAACACACTCAAAAGAAAGTTTCACAAAACTTGAATACCAAGCATATTATTATTAAGAAAATTACCATGCTATTAAGATACTCTCAAAATAATTTAAGTGAAGCATGAGAGATCAATAGTTTCTTTCAAACAAATCCACCACCGTGCTCTAAAAGATCTAACTTAATCACATAGAGCAAAATTATCTAGCTCAAAAGATATAAGTGAAGCACATAGAGCAAAACTACTTAGCTCAAAAAGATATAAGTGAAGCACATAGAGTATTCTATCAAATTTTAATTCATGTATGGCTCTCTCAAAAGGTGTGTACAGAAAGGGTGATTGTGGCATACTAAGACAAAAAGACACAAATAATACAAGACGCTCCAAGCAAAACACATATCATGTTGGTGAATAAAAATATAGCTCCAAGTAAATTACCGATGGAAGTGGACGAAAGAGGGGATGCCTTCCGGGGCATCCCCAAGCTTTTACTTTTTGGTGTCCTTGGATTATCTTGGGGTGCCATGGGCATCCCCAATCTTAGGCTCTTGCCACTCCTTTTTCCATGATCCATCAAAAGAATTCACCCAAAACATGAAAACTTCACAACACAAAACTCAAAATAGAAAACTCGTGAGCTCCGTTAGCGAAAGAAAACAAAAGAACTCTTCAAGGTACTGTAATGAACTCATTCTTTATTTATATTGGTGTTAAACATACTGTATTCCAACTTCTCTATGGATTATAAACTATTTTACTAGCCATAGATTAATCAAAATAAGGAAACAACACACGAAAAACAGAATCTGTCAAAAACAGAATAGTCTGTAGTAATCTGTAGCTAGCACAAGATCTGGAACCCCAAAATTCTAAAATAAATTGCTGGACGTGAGGAATTTATCTATTAATCATATGAAAAAAGAATTAACTAAATAGCACTCTTAAAATAAAAATGACAGCAGTTCTCGTGAGTGCTAAAGTTTCTGTTTTTTACAGCAAGTTCAACAAGACTTTCCCCAAGTCTTCCCAACGGTTCTACTTGGCACAAACACTAATTAAACACAAAAAACACAACCAAAACAGAGTCTAAATAATTTATTTATTGAATAACAGCAAGGATACATATTGGGTTGATACCCAATAAGAGCTTTTCTTTAAAGCCTTATAGCTAGGCATTGATAATTTTAATGATGCTCACATGAAAGACAAGAATTGAAGCACAAAAGGAGCATCATAAAGCATGTGAAAAACATATCTAAGTATAACATACTTCCTATGCATAGGCATCTTATAGGAAAAAAAATTATCAAGGCAAGCAAAAACTAGCATATGCAAGGAAGAGGAAAGAAACAATAGCAATCTCAACATAACAAGAGGTAAATTAGTAACATGAAAATTTCTACCACCATATTTTCCTCTCTCATAATAATTGCAAGAGGGATCATAAGCAAATTCAACAAAATAGCTATCACACAAAATATTTTCAACATGATCCATATGCATGCAAAGTTGACACTCTTCCAAAATAGTGGGATTAACATTAACTGAAGTCATGACCTTTCCAAACCCACTTTTATCAAAACTTTCATAACATAGAACATTCTCCAAATATGTGGGATATAGAGTTGAAATTCTTCCAAACCCACTTTCAATATTATTGCAAACATTATAATCAATCTCATATTCATCATAGATCTTAAATAAATTTTCAAGATCACAAGAAGAATCACCCCAATCATGATCATTGCAACAAGTAGAGGACATAGTAAAACTAGCATCCCCAAGCTTAGGGTTTTGCATATTATTAGCACAATTGACATAAATAGAATTTATAATAAAATTATTGCAATCATGCTTTTTATTCAAAGATCTATTGTGAAGCACTTCATCGCAATTTTCAGATTTACGGATTTCAGGCAAAAGCTTATAAAGATAATCTAGTGCATCCAAATCACTAGGAATTGGTTCATCACAATTGGATCTCTTAAAAAGATTGGCAAGCAGATGAGGATCCATAGATATTAGGTTCTCTGTTTAGTAATAAATAAACAACTATTCCAACCAAACGAGCAAACGAGCCAAGTAAGACATTAAAGCAAATGGAAAAAAGGGAGAGAATAAAACAGCAAGGGTGAAGTGGGGGAGAGGAAAACGAGAGGCAAATGGCAAATAATGTAATGCGAGAGATAGGGATTGTGATGGGTACTTGGTATGTTGACTTTTTGTGTAGACTCCCCGGCAACGGCGCCAGAAATCCTTCTTGCTACGTCTTGAGGTTGTGTTGGTTTTCCCCGAAGAGGAAGGGATGATGCAGCAGAGTAGCGTAAGTACTTCCATCAGTTTTTGAGAACCAAGGTATCAATCTAGTAGGAGCCCATTCTCAAGTCTCTCGTACCTGCGCAAAGCTATAGCTACTCGCAACCAACACGATTAGCGGTTGTCAATCCCTTCACGGTCACTTACGAGAGTGAGATCTGATAGATATAATATTTCTGGTATTTTTGGTATAAAGATGCAAAGTAAAAAGTAAAAGCAAAGTAAAAAAGCAAAGCAAGATTAAAGTGATGGAGATTGATATGATGAGAATAGACCCGGGGGCCATAGGTTTCACTAGTGGCTTCTCTCAAGAGCATAAGTATTCTACGGTGGGTGAACAAATTATTGTTGAGTAATTGACAGAATTGAGCATAGTTATGAGAATATCTAGGCATGATCATGTATATAGGCATCACGTCCGTGACAAGTAGATCGAAACGATTCTGTATCTACTACTATTACTCCACTCATCGACCGCTATCCAGCATGCATCTAGAGTATTAAGTTAAAAACAGAGTCACGCCTTAAGCAAGATGACATGATGTAGAGAGATAAATTCATGCAATATCAAATAAACCCCATATTGTTATTCTCGATGGCAACGATACAATACGTGCCTGGCTGCCCCTTCTGTCACTTGGTAAGGACACCGCAAGATCGAACCCAAAGCTAAGCACTTCTCCCATGGCAAGAACTACCAATCTAGTTGGCCAAAACAAACGGGTAATTCGAAGAGACTTGCAAAGATAACCAATCATACATAAAAGAATTCAGAGAAGATTCAAATATTATTCATAGATAGACTTGATCATAAACCCACAATTCATCGGTCTCAACAAACACACCGCAAAAAGAAGATTACATCGAATAGATATCCACAAGAGAGGGGGAGAACTTTGTATTGAGATTCAAAGAGTGAGAAGAAGCCAGCTAGCTACTAACTATGGACCCGAAGGTCTGAGGTAAACTACTCACACTTCATTGGAGAGGCTATGATGATTTAGAGGCCCTCCGTGATGACGGCCCTCTTCCAGCGGAGCTCCGGAACAGGCCCCAAGATGGGATCTCGTGGATACAGAAAGTTGCGGCGGTGGAATTAGGTTTTTGGCTCCTGTTCTGATTGTTTGGGGGTATGTGTGTATATATATGAGGAAGAAGTACACCAGAGGAGCAACGAGGGGCCCACGAGGCAGGGGGCGCGCCCAGGGGGGCGCCCCCCACCCTCATGATCGCCTCTTTTGTTCCTTGGAGTAGGGTCCAAGTCTCCTGGATCACGTTCGGTGAGAAAATCACGTTCCCGAAGATTTTATTCCGTTTGGACTCCGTTTGATATTCCGTTTCTTCGAATCACTGAAATACGCAAAAAATAGCAATTCTGGGCTGGGCCTCCGGTTAATAGGTTAGTCCCAAAAATAATATAAAAGTGGAAAATAAAGCCCAATATAGTCCAAAACAGTAGATAATATAGCATGGAGCAATCAAAAATTATAGATACGTTGGAGATGTATCTTTCATCCGCATGCAACAATCATCGCTGAAGAGACCAATCTCACCAAGTACTAGCCGGCTTACGATGCAGATAAACAGAAGATGTAGACTCCTTCGTATAAAGTGATTGATTTAATCCTGCCAATTCGTAAGCACACTTTCACCCCTGATATTGACCCGTCTGATCTGATTGATGATGAAGATGAATTCGGCGCCTTGCGTGGCTTTGACTAGTCCAAACCCAACTTCCATACGGTGGAGGAGGAAGACGAACCGGCAAGGGATGAATCGCAACCTTCAAGCCATCCAGGCCAAGACTCATGTACCGGGGCCGGTTTTATCATCTGTGTTCTGCAAGACATAAAAACAATTATCCTTTTGGGCACCAAGCGCTTTCTAATAGGCTAGCTTTCAACTCTTATCCAGCTATGCCATCGTGCATATTTTGTTGTGCATGACACTATTCATCTGCGATGTTAAGCTATGCCATGTATGCTTTATGATTTTCTCAATTTTAAATCTGTTCCTGCATACAATAGGTGAAAAGTGTCCTGGCAGTTTACCACTGGACGGGTTATAATGCCCAATAAAACCATAGAAAACTATCACAGTTTATAACCAAGGCTGAACTGAATGATAACCATATATTAAAAGTATGTCATACCTGTGATATGTGATCACTTTGTTGGTTTACCAAGCCAGTGCGGTAAGGGTGATAACCAAAAATTTGAGCACTGGTAATTATTAGAGATTACTGGTTTATAAACAAAGACTGGCCGAGTTAATAAACACCGGATATTATCTTATCTCAAACTGGCGACTTATAGTCAAAAGCCAGACCGAGTTAATAAACACCGGATACTATCTCATCTCATACCGGCGACTTATAGTCAAAAGCCAGGCCGGGTTAATACACACCGGTGAATTATAATCACAAAGCTTTATAAGCCTCATCAAATAAACCTCAAAAAGAAAATCTATCGAATAAAAATAGATGAAAAATGAGGCTTTCCATGGGCTGCCAGGCCAGAAAACGAGGCTTTTCATGGGCTGCCAGGCCACTGAGTTAAACCTATATACAAACCTTATAAGATGGACCTCACATTAACCAATCGTCGTTTTAACTTTGACAAGTTCAGTGTCTATATAAGATTTACTTGTCAAACGTTCGGCGGGTCATTCCAGGATTACCTCGACGGAGTGGCTTACTTAGAAAGGCAGGATAACCCAGGGTTTTAGGCGAATACACCTGGCTACCAAGCCTGGCTTTTAAGCCTATTACAAGGGTTACAAAACTCTTTGTTCTTTAGAACAAAAGAGCCCCCAAGCAATATTTTGAGCTGTGCTCAAGGGGCACCTATGTTTGAGTTGTGCTTTTCTAGCAGACTCTCTTTGGTCCCTTTAACTTGGGTAAAAGCCCCCAAGCTTCTTCTTTTTTGTGGCCAATAAGCCGGATCAAAGGGTAATCATAACTTCACTCTATAAAGCAAAAGCCTCCAAGTGACCAAACATTTGTTATTTAAAGAGAAAAACAACAGAGCCCCTGCTTTAACAGGGATGCCGGCTTTATTATATTGATCATAATATATACATTGTCAAAATATGTACATTAGAAGAGCCAGTGGCTCAAGTGTAGTAAGGCCGAAGATGAGCAATAATCCACGGCCGGCGGGTCTCTTCCTCCGACGTGCGTGAGTCCTTGTGGTCTCGAACATCGATAAGGTAATATGACCCGTTGTTCAGATTCTTGCTGACCACAAAGGGTCCTTCCCAAGGCGGGGATAACTTGTGCATATCAGTCTGATCCTGGATAAGCCAGAGCACCAGATCGCCTTCTTGGAAATTTCTGGTTTTAACCCCGTGACTGTGATAACGGCGCACGTCTTGCTGGTAAATCGTCGAATGAGCCACTGCGATGTCACGCTCCTCATCCAACAGGTCAAGTGCTTCCTGACGTGCTTTTTCATTGTCAACTTCAACATAAGCCGCCACATGAGGTGAGTCATGACGGATGTCACTAGGGAGAACCGCCTCTGCTCTGCAAACCATGAAGAAAGGTGTGTATCCCGTAGATCTGTTCCATAACACGGAAGGTAACTCCTCCACCCAACAACTCGGCATCCTGTGCAGGGGAACCATAAGCCGGGGCTTGATGCCTTTCAAGATCTCTTGATTGGCTCTCTCTGCTTGACCATTAGATTGGGGGTGAGCCACTCATTACACATCAAGCCAGATATGCTCACGTTGACAAAATTCTTCCATAGCACCCTTAGAGAGGTTAGTGCCATTGTCTGTTATGATGCTGTGTGGAAAGCCAAAATGGAAGATCACCTTCTTCATGAATTGAACCGTCATTGCTGCATCACATTTACTGACTGGCTCTGCCTCTACCCACTTAGTGAACTTATCAACTGCCACCAAAAGGAGGGTCTTCTTATCCTTGGATCTTTTGAAAGGTCCAACCATGTGAAGCCCCCAAACCGCAAACAGCCAAGTAATTGGAATCATCCTCAATTCTTGAGCCGACACATGAGCTCGTCGTGAAAATTTCTGACATCCATCACACCTGCTGACCAGGTCCTCCGCATCAGCATGAGCTGTTAGCCAATAAAACCCATGACAAAAAGCTTTAGCCACGAGAGATTTTGAACCGGCATGATGACCACAGTCTCCTTCATGAACCTCATGCATGATCTCATAGCCCTCCTCTGGAGAAACACAACGTTGAAACGCCCCTGTGACACAGCGATGATGTAGCTCTCCATTAACAATTGTCATTGACTTGGACTGCTGGGTTATCTGCCTGGCTAAGGTTTCATCCTCAGGTAACTCGCCCTGGGTCATATAAGCCGAATAAGGGACTGTCCAATCTGGAATTACATGAAGAGCCGCCACCAACTGAGCTTTCGGGTTAGGAATAGACAAATCCTCCTCTGTAGGTAACTTGAGCGACGGGTTATGCAAAACGTTAAGAAATACATTAGGCGGCACCGGTTTACGTTGAGAACCCAACCGTCTTAAAGCATCCGCCGCTTCATTTTTCCTCCAATCAACATGCTCAACTTGATAACCCTTGAAGTGACCAGCAATAACGTCCACCTCTCGTCGATAAGCCGCCATGAGTGGATCCTTGGAATCCCAAGTACCAGAGACTTTTTGAGCCACCAAATCTGAGTCGCCAAAGCACCTAACCCGGCTTAAGTTCATCTCCTTAGCCATCCGAAGACCGTGGAGCAAGGCCTCATATTCAGCTGCATTATTAGTGCAAGGAAACATCAAATGGAGAACATAACAGAATTTATCACCTCAAGGGGAAGCAAGCACAACTCCAGCCCCCGAGCCCTCCAATTGGCTGGACCCATCAAAGTGAATAGTCCAATGCGTGTTATCTAGATTTTCCTCAAGCATCTACAGCTCTGTCCAGTCATTGATGAAATCCACCAACACCTGAGAATTGATGGTCGTGCGAGGCATATATTTCAAACCATGAGGACCAAGCTCAATAGCCCACTTGGCCACCCGACATGTGGCTTCTCTGTTCAGAATAATGTCCCCTGAAGGAGCAGAACTAACCACAGTGATGGGATGACCCAAAAAAATTGCTTAAGCTTCTGGATGGCCATGAACACCCCATATACAAGCTTCTGCCAGTGCAGATATCTCTGCTTGGACCCAATAAGCACCTCACTAATGTAGTAAATTGGCCTTTGAACCGGATATTCCTTGCCTGCCTCCTTGCATTCCACCACAATAGCTACACTAACAGCCCGGGCATTGGCTTCTACGTGCAACAATAATGGTCTTTATCAAAAGGAGAAGCCAGAATAGGCGGCTCAGCCAGCTGCTTCTTCAAGTCCTCAAGCGCTTCATTAGCGGCATCACTCCAGATGAAATTATCGGTCTTTTTCATCATTTGATATAGAGGGATGGCTTTCTCTCCCAACTGGCTTATTAACCGGCTTAATGCCGCAATATGACCCACCAGGCGTTGTGTGTCATTGACACACGCCGGTTTAGCTAGAGAAGTGATGGCTTTGATCTTCTCTGGATTAGCTTTGATACCCCTGTTAGACACCAAAAAACCTAAGAGCTTGCCTGCCGGCACACCAAAAACACACTTGGCCGGGTTAAGCATCATTTTATAAACCCGGAGATTATCAAAGGTTTCCTTCAAATCATCTATCAATGTCTCCTTCTCTCTGGATTTCACCAAAATATCATCCACATAAGCATGAACATTGCGGCCAATTTGATCACGAAGGCAATTCTGCACACATCTCTGATAAGTCGCCCGGGCACTCTTAAGCCCAAAAGGCATAGACACATAGCAGAAGGCTTCAAAGGGAGTTATGAAAGCTGTCTTCTCCTAGTCCTTAACTGCCATCTTGATCTGATGATAACCAGAATAAGTATCCAAAAAATTCAAAGGCTCACAACCAACCGTAGCATTGATAACATGATCAATGCGAGGGAGAGTAAAAGGATCAGCCGGACAAGCCTTGTTTAAATCTGTTTAGTCCACACACACATATGCCAAGTACCGTTCTTCTTAAGTACCAGCACCGGGTTAGCCAACCACTCAGGATGGAAAACTTTGACAATAAACCCAGCTGCCAAGAGCCGGGCTACTTCCTCTCCAATGGCCTTCTGCCTCCCCTCATTAAAACAGCGAAGAAACTTTTTAACCCGCTTAAACTTTGGATCAATATTAAGAGTGTGCTCAGCAAGTTCTCTCAGTACACCCGGCATGTCTGAAGGCTTCCATGCAAATATGTCCCGATTCTCACGGATGAACTCGATGAGCATGCTCTCCTATTTCAGATCTAGATTAGCACTGATACTGAACTTCTTGGATGTATCGCTAGGAATAAAATCAACCATCTTAGTATCATCTGCCGATTTAAACTTTAAGACCGGATCATGCTCTATAGTTGGCTTTTTCAAAGATGTCATGTCTGCCGGATCAACATTGTCCTTATAAAATTCTAACTCCTCTGTTGCACTAACCGACTCAGCATTAGCCGCATCACCTTCTTCGCATACCAGAGCTATCTTATGGCTCCCATGGACTATAATGGTTCCCTTGTGACACGGCATCTTGAGCTGCAGATACACATAACAAGGCCGCGCCATGAACTTGGCATAAGCCGTCCGTCCAAATAGAGCGTGGTATGGGCTATGGATCTTGACCACTTCAAAGGTCAATGTCTCTGACCTAGAGTCATGATCATCTCCAAAAGCAACTTCCAGAGCTATCTTACCAACTAGATATGCCGACTTACCAGGCACCACCCCATGGAAAACAGTGTTTGACGGCTTAAGATTTTTATCAGTCAACCCCATGCGATGGAAAGTTTCGTAATAAAGGATATTGATCTTGCTCCCTCCGTCCATGAGTACCTTGGTAAACTTATACCCTCTGACCTGAGGTGCGATCACCAAAGCCATGTGACCCAGATTATCAACTCAGGGCGGGTGATCTTCCTAACTCCACACGATGGGCTGGTCAGACCAGCGCAAGTAACGAGGAACTGTTGGCTCAATGGCATTGACTGCCCTCTTATGAGGCTTCTGGTCACGCTTACATAAGCTAGTGGTGAACACATGATATTGTCCACTATTCAAATGCTTTGGGTTGCTCTGATTACCAGATTGTTGCTGTTGTTGACTCCCCTGATTACTCTGCTGATTGTAACCACCCTGGTTGCTGTGATTACCTTGATTTCCTTGGAATCTAGAGTTAGAGCCGCCACCGCCATAACCTGGTCCATGAGAGCCGGATCCTGAACCGCCACCTGGCCCATGACTGTCTTGAAAAAGATTGTAATTCTTTTACTCCTTCATAATGTAACAATCCTTCCAGAGGTGCCCGGACGGTCTCTCTCACGTACGATGTCTTGGGCAAGGCTGATTTAACATCTGTTCAAGATTGACACCGGATCCTCCGGTCCGTGGGGGCGGTTTACCCTTATGGCGCTGACCATTATTCTGTGCATTGGTATTAGCCACAAAGTCAAAGCTATTATCACCTTTGCGCTTACCTTTGCCTCCCTGGTTCACCGGGTTATGCTGGTACTCTTATTTCCCTTTCTCGTCTTTTCATCATCAGACTCGGGGTCCTTGGTACTATCAGAGTCGGCATACTTAACCAGAGCTGCCATGAGTGTCCCCATGTCATTCCAGTGGCATTTGAGCCGCCCTAGTTTCTACTTTAGGGGTGTGAAACGACAATTGTTCTCCAACATCAACACCGCTGAGTCGGCATTGATGCGATCCGACGAGTGCAGGATTGTTGAGACCCGGCACACCCAATGGGTCGTCGACTAACCTACTTCTTGGACATAGGAGGCTAAATCAACAATTGACATAGGCTGCTTACATGTATCCTTGAAGTTCTGGATGAACCGGGCTTTTAACTCGGCCCATGACCCGATGGACATGGCAGGGAGCCCCTTCAACCAAGTGCGGGCCATTCCCTCCAGCATCAGGGGGAAATATTTAGCACATGCAGCCTCGCTGACATCTATCAATTCCATGGCCATCTCATAACTCTCAATCCATGCCTCGGGACTTAAATCGGCTGTATAGTTAGGCACCTTGCGAGGACCCTTGAAATCCTTGGGTAGACACTCATTACGTAGATCCGGTACTAAGCATGGCACGCCCGAATTTCTAAAGGTCACACCTGGCTCCACAGAAGTGGTTGGCCGAACCAGAGTAGGTTGACGGGCCGCGTGCGGTGCCGCCAGCTCGGCATCTCGACGTGCTCTTCCTTGATCCACTACGTTCTGAGCATCAGCACCTCCGCATGCCTGGTTATGTCCACGAGGCGGGTTATGGTTCCGTCCACTGCTCGACACAATCGGCTCATCAATATGTCTGCTGTAACTCCGGCTCGAGCGAGGGTGGAGTGAATCCTGTCACGATTGTAAGAATAAGCATGCTGTTGAGTTAGTGTTGACTGAAGAAGCTCTCTAGCCCTTCGTGTTTCAACCACCGTCGGCCACTCACCATCAACCGGGAGAGCCGCCAATCGTAACGCGCAGCGATCATGTTATCAAAAGGGTTAGAATAATGACCTGGTGGCGTCGGCACATGATGCGGTGGGTTATTGTTCTGTCGAGGCGGGTCCGTCGTGTGTGTCTGAACCGGCATACCCGTCCTAGGTGCTTCGACCCAGTTTAGCACTGTTGGGTTACTGGTTCCTGTTCCTGGCATGTTAAAGAGATTTCTTGCCTCATAAACCGGTGGCAGACAAGTCTGATGTCTCCTCCTCATGACTTCGTTTGAAGCGTTCTAATCTAGCATGACTGTGACGCTCGGATAATTAAGCTACAGTAATTCTGTACTAATGATGCCACGTCACTTCGATTACTGTTGCCAATCTCGCATTAGTTCGTAACCGATAAAGTTTTCAAATATTTAAACTAAATTGTTCGGAGTGAACCAAATATTGCATAGGTAATTATGGTGAAGAAGCCACATTTTTTTGAAATGTTTAAAAACTATAAAATGATTAAAACAGTAGCAAAACAATTATTTGAATGCTCTAAAAAAAGTAATCAAATATTTAAATTGTTGTACATTAATTTTAGTGTTTGTGCGCTGCTTCAAATTATTACCTAGTATTTGTGTGCTAAATATTACCTTTAGATAAATATTTTTACTACAGAAGAGAAATACAAATTAGAAACAAATAAAAGTAAAATCAGAAAAGCCTTTATGCACCATGGCCCAACCGCTACAGAGTCAAGCCCAGCCCAACACTGCTCCATCCCCTACCTAATGCTCTCTCTCCTATGCGTGTCGTGCATCCCGGTCGCCATGGAGCGGATGCTCGACGCGTGCTGCTATAGGGAATCGAGGAGAGGATAAGAAGGCCACCAGGAACCCTCGACGAACCCTAGATTCCTTCGTTTCCCCCCTCGCGCCTTCTCCACCTTCGTCGATCCCGCAGCCACTGGGGTTCTCGCGCCACGGGAGCATGTCTACGAGGTCCACCATGGTCAACTTCACCCGTTCTGGACGTCGCATCAACCAAGGAGCTCCATAGCCGACACCGTCTTCGTCTTCTTCGTCCATCTGCTGCCATCTCATCGTCGATCCGCACCATCCCCTCATCCCTGGCCTCCCCGACCACGCCCTCGGGCTCTATGGTGAGCTTCTGCTTCGGATCCCCTCCTTCCCTATCTTGATTCGATTCACGCCGTATGCCGCCACCCCACGACCTCGGCTACATGCTGTTCTACCCGCACCTCACACTGTGGCCATGCCCTCTGTCCGCGTCCGCCGCGCTCCGGCCCTATTCCACTGCGACCGTGCCTCGCTGGCCCGCGCCGCCCGCGGCCGCTCCTGGCCGCGCTGAGCGCCACCCCTGTTGTTAGTTGATTCTGCTGCCGCCGCTCTTGGTTGGTGCCTGCCGCTGTGTCGCTCGCCCCGCTCCTGACGATGCCGCTGCTCATCACCGTGCCCGCGTCCTGTGCATCACGCCGGCGCCCGCCTCTGCGAGCCGGCACACCGTCCGCCTCTACTGCCCAGTCGCCTACTGCCTCCCCGCGTATGTGCTGCGTGCTGCTGCGTGCTGATGCGCTGCTACTCCCCTGTACTGCTTGCTTTACAGTTGCTTGCTCTAATGCGTGTGCTCGCTAGCTGTTGATGCTAACCACCGGTTGTTGTTGCTCGCGTATAGAGGCCGCTGCTTGCCCATGGTTACTACGGCTGCAGCTACTACCTTTGTCCAAGGGGCAGCCCATTAGATTAGTCTACTATTAGGTATGATAGTTAAATTGCTTAATTAGTATAATGTCCAGATGACACATGGATCCACCTATTTAGATTAGATTAATCTTTTGGAAATTAATAAAACAGTGGCATGTGGGCTACCACCTCTGCTTTTGACCAGCCAAGTTGACTTGGTCAATTTGGATTCAAAAATTAATTAAAAAATTCCATTATTTCGGAAAAATGTTTAAAACTGTAGAAATTAATAGAAAATAAACATAACTCGGATGAAAATAAGTTATACATGGAAGTTTCTTAGAAAAACGTGACGAATCAGAATACACAGCCCGTTCGTTTCATCTGTCCGAAAACGCGAAACACCAGGAATACTTTCTCGGATGTTTCCCCCCTTCACCGGTACCACCTCGAACCGTGTTAGGGCACCCCTAGCACCGGTACTTGTCATGTCATGCATCGCTATGCATCCATTTTCTTAATATTTATTGTTTCTTCCCCCTCTTCTGTTGCTAGACACCGAGACCGATGCCCTGCTACCCATTACGACTACGGTGTTGACGACCCCTCTCTCTTGTCAGAGCAACCAGGCAAGCCCCCTTTGATCACCAGATATCGCCTGCTCTTCTCTCTACTGCTTGCATTAGAGTAGTGTAGCATGTTACTGCTTTCTGTTAATCCTATTCTGATGCATAGCCTGTCCTTGCTATTACTATTGTTACCTTTACCTGCTATCCTAATGCTTAGTATAGGATGCTAGTGTTCCATCAGTGGCCCTACACTCTTGTCCGTCCGCCATGCTATACTACTGGGCCGTGATCACTTCGGGAGGTGATCACGGGCATATGCTATATACTTTATACTGATACATTACTTATGATATTGTTCGGAGATGGGGGCTGAAGGGGCAGGTGGCTCCATCCCGGTAGAGGTGGGCCTGGGTTCCCGACGGCCCCCAACTGTTACTTTGTGGCGGAGCGACAGGGCAGGTTGAGACCACCTAGGAGAGAGGTGGGCCTGGCCCTGGTCGGCGTTCGTGGTTACTTCAAAATAACACGCTTAACGAGATCTAGGTATTTGATCTGAGTCTGGCTACTGGCCTATACGCACTAACCATCTACGCGGGGACAATTATGGGCACTCGACGTCGTGATATCAGCCGAAGCCTTCGTGACGTCAGGGACTGAGCGGCGCGTGCCGGATTGGACTAGAACGCCTACTAGGCTAGGTCTTCTTCCGGCCGCCCTCGCAACGTGCGGGTGTGCAATGGGCGATGGGCCCAGACCCCTGCGCCATAGGATTTAGACCGGCATGCTGACCTCTCTGTTGTGCCTAGGTGGAGATGCGACGTGTTGATCTTCCGAGGCCGGGCATGACCCAGAAAAGTGTGTCCAGACAAAGGGGATCGAGCGTGTTGGGAAATGTGGTGCACCCCTGCAGGGAAGTTTATCTATTCAAATAGCCGTGTCCCTCGATAAAAGGACGACCCGGAGTTGTACCTTGACCTTATGACAACTAGAACCGGATATTGAATAAAACACACCCTTCCAAGTGCCAGATACAATCGGTGACCGCTCTCTCACAGGGCAACGAGGGGAGGATCACCGGGTAGGATTATGCTATGCGATGATACTTGGTGAACTTATCATCTACTCTCTTCTACGTGCTGCAAGATGGAAGTTGCCAGAAGCGTAGTCTTCGATAGGTCTAGCTATCCCCCTCTTATTCCGGCATTCTGCAGTTCAGTCCACATATGCTACCCCTTTTCCATTTGATACCAATGCATACATATGTAGTGTAGCTCCTTGCTTGCGAGTACTTTGGATGAGTACTCACGGTTGCTTTACTTTTCCTTTGCCCCCTTTCTATACCCGTTTGTTGCGACCAGACGATGGAGTCCAGGAGCCAGACGCCACCGTTGACGACGACTCCTACTCTGGAGGGGCATAGTACTACGTGCAGGCCGCTGCCGATGACCAGGAGTAGTTTAGGAGGATCCCAGGCAGGAGGCCTGCGCCTCTTTCGATCTGTATACCAGTTTGTGCTAGCCTTCTTAAGGCATACTTGTTTAACTTATGTTTGTACTCAGATATTGTTGCTTCCGCTGACTCGTCTATGATTGAGCTCTTGTATTCGAGCCCTCGAGGCCCCTGGCTTGTAATATGATGCTTGTATGACTGATTTTTATTTGTAGAGTTGTGTTTTGATATCTTCCCGTGAGTCCCTGATCTTGATCGTACATGTTTGCGTGTATGATTAGTGTATGATTGAAACGGGGGCGTCACAAGTTGGTATCAGAGCCGATTGCCTGTAGGAATCCCCCTTCCACACTCCTTGCCCGAAGTTGAGTCTAGTCGATGAAAACTGTTTTACTAACATGGCTGTGCGGCCCATGGGCCCACGTCGCCATTTGGGTGGTATTAGGATCTTTTACTCCTCGACCTTTACTCCGTGATTCTGATCTCTCTTCTATTCGGGTTTACTGAATTGACTAAAATCTAACTTTAGGATCTCATTACTACTTCCTCCGAGAGAACCCCTCACTCCATATGATTGCTCCGTGAACCAGAAGAATTCAAAGATACTCTCCAATATTCTCTCGAGACCTTGTGCATGTCGCTTTTGCAATTCCCTACCATCAAAACATCCCTATGGATAAATACTTACACCTGTCGTTCTTACTTTTATTCCCAGTTGAGCTTGTTATTACAAGATACCCCGAAATTCTCTCTAATGTTTCGAGAATACTTTGTGCCTACAACCTTGCAGTTCTTGCCACATGAATATCCCTACAGATAATTTCTCGCACTTACCGGGTATCCACTCATCCCCAGTTGATTCATGTATGTCACCAATCTTCGAAATACCATTCGATCTTCCAAAAATCCTCAGGAGAGTATTGCTCTTGAAATTATTGCTTGCTTGCATTATGGTTAATCCCATAAGTCTCGTAATCATATTGGCATCCCTTGTCATTATCATTTTGAGTCTGTTGATCCAAAATGTTGCGAATGCTCGCAATCCTCAATCAGATCCTAAAATTCATCCTTTCGGCTCAGATGTCATTTTAAACATGAGCTGGTTATCGACCAATCAAATTGTCGTCGATTGTACCCCTAAGTCTATTCGACTGATCCATTATTAATGAGAGCGTTGGCTTCTGATCCCTTGATTGGAAATCATAATTCTTTTGCATTTGAGCTTTGAACTAGCCAGTTGGTTCTATAGTCTGATCTCCTTGCATTATTTCTTCCTCTGGTTGTGTGCCGATGCTCACATCAGCTCTGTTATGGACCGGCAGATCCTTTAATGTATTTTATCCGACAGTGTCCTTCATATCCAATAACCTTGTGAGCCTTCCCTCGGATACATAATGCCTTTGGTAAATTGTATCCTCTACTTTCTCAACCTTGCTCTGCTCTCGAGCTGGTGATATTTACTCTTGAAGCTTGTGGTATATGTTTCTAAGATACCCTAATGGGTTGAACCTACGCCTTTCCTAATCTGTGTGAGCCTGAAAGATTTCACGGGCCATACTTATCTGGTATTGCACTAGGTAAAAACTTTCAACAACTAATGTCATTTTTGAAATGCGAGAGGTGAATGAAAGGTTAGGTGTTGAACAAGTGGGAGTCGACCTTGAACCCTGTGTTCATGCCCATGGAAATGATGTATACCTTGTCATGGAAGCTTCTCTTAAAATAATTATCCCCTTGTTATAAGTTCATCTTGTATCTGTGGACATGGTTCCGACCATGTTTCTCCTTGATTCCATTTCTCGTGCAAGTTTGAACACTTGTCTTCTACAGAGCATTACCCTAATCCAACCTCTACTTTGATCTGTCGTCGAGTATTACCCTCCTGGTATCTCGAGATTATCATTGAACTGCATAACTTCTTATGAGTTCTTCATCAAGTGCTACATTCTCACTGATTCCAATTTTTCACGGGCTCTGAGTTATTAAACACTCAAAGACACCGATAACTGACTCAAGTTCGCACCGCAATTAAACAACTCTTGGTAACCTTCAGTACTTACGAGTTTGAACTTGATCACGTCATTCCTAGCCTGCTTGGCTATATCCTTGTCGTGCTGATTTTAACTGTGCTACCTGGTCCTTCTTCCCGGAGCAAAAATTTTGATGGTGAGCTAATCTTACGTCGATCTTCCTCGTCATATCAATTGTCCTTGAACAACAATCTTGATTTCGAGTTTGTGTCATACCCATGGTTTCAATAACTTTTTGCTTCATCATTCCATTGACTTGATGTTATCGCCGATCGGCTACATCTTCTTGAAACCTCTCGACAAATGTGTCGTGATCATCATCAACATTCTGAGGCCTTCCAAGATATCAATTGAATTCGTGATGAGAAATAACATCCTTACCCTCAATGATTGGTGTTATCGTCGACCCCTTTATTGCCTTTCATTCAACACAGACTTGTTCGTGTTTTGTGTCATACTTGGAGATCCGTGCTATCCAGCAATTCTTCTTCTTTACCTTGGAATATTACCATCTTTTATGTCAAGAATGTCGTGAGAATTTCACCACCTCCTGAGAATTCTTGATACAAGTAATACTTATCACCATCACCATTCCTTCTTGGTCCTCGTGTTGTTCCTAACCAGAATACCGACAAATGAACAGTGATGTGTGAATTCAAAACTTCTAGCAACCCTATTGCTTTGAACCAATGTTTGCTCGTGGATGTACTCCTCGAGCATACAACATTATATCATATGATTTGACAAATGCTATCTCCTTGTTCACATAAGTGTGGAAGTCCAGCTTTTGAAAATCTCAATGAATTGTCGCTGAGTCAATCAGCCACCTCCTCACCTATCCTTGATTTAATGATGAACTCTTGTTTTGGAACTCGCTTCCATAGTTCAATTCTGGAGAATCCTACAATGTCATCTAGACAATTTGTGTTGCACCTTTCTTCTCAGTCATCCTGAGTCTGAGTTACCCTGACACCAATCATATCTGAATCTCTGTCAGATGTGATGGTTGGAACATATTTCCAGGAGTTATAACATTGGTCTTTATGTGAGACTGTAAGGTGATGTCATGCCTAGCACACCTGGCCGGAGGCCTATTGTTATAGATTCCTTTTCATCAAGGTTATCCATTCTTCCATGAGGATATTGTAAGACTTATTCTACAAGTTATTCCTGATGGATCCTTTGTGTTTCCATAGTCTGATCTTAACCTTTTGGCCATGTCAATGCTATCTCGAAGCATGTCTATGGCATTCCGATTTTCAACAAGAACATTTGAAGCCAATGCTAAATGTTTCCTGCTCAATTATCCAAACACCGTTGTATGGGTAATGTCATGAAATTTCTCTCCCCTTACCTAAAGGGTTTTCCTACATGATATCCTGCCACGGATATCATGCTCTGCTTGACCTTGGGAAGGATATATCCCTGAATTATGTGTTTAAACACATTTTCCTTTCCATTGTTCTATTTAATATGATGATCACCTTTTCCTTTCCATTGTTTTGTTTAGCCTTACTGGTGATCTATATGATCTAAGCAGTAATATTCTCCTGCTTTTGTAAACACCTTGGTATAGTAATATTCTCCTGCTTTTGTAAGCACCTTGGTGTACAACCGTGTCGGTAAGATCCTATTGCTTATGTTGGTGGCATTCCGGTAACCACCGATGGATGAGAACTTTGCCTATTGGTCCGCCTCGTTTCAACGAGCAGGAAAATCGTTCTCTTCATCCCTCGCCCTTGGTACCGATATTGTTGCTGACATAACTGACAGGTTATTTTCTGATGTGCCTTGCTATCATAACCGTGCAAGATGTCAACGCTCTATCTACTTTTAAACCAAATGGTGGGCCCATAACCCATAGCTCCACAGGATCGAAACCTCACTCTCCTATACACCCCCAGTTCGCAAAGATACTCCTCACGCGTGTCTTTGTAGGTAATTCACGAGCCACCTTCCGAGAGATCGACAATTCTGGTATCAGACACAAAACTATCTCTCGTTTCTCTGAACCCCTTCATGCATTGTTTCAGACAACAGCGATTGTCGATCCACTTGAAATTTCTTATGGTACCTTCTTACTTTGCTCTCGATGTGTGTCATTTGTTCAACTCGAGAGAAACTCCCCTGTTCATTCTTGGGATAGCCCCCCCCCCGAGATGATTTTTTCTTATAACATTATATCATTGTAGAGCTACCCCCTTATCCTTTTCGTAAGTATGATGGAGTTCCCGAAGAAAGGATGCTGACTTCATCATGATGACCCAAAGCCGATAAATGAAGACATCAATGCTATCGACCGACCTCTTCGAGAAGAGCAACCAAGACCAAGAAGACTCGTTAGAACTTAGTAACCGGACATTTCCCCCTTACTCCATACCTTAAATCTCGGGACGAGATTTCTTGTAGTGGAGGAGAATTGTGACGCCCGGATAATTAAGCTACAATAATTCTCTACTAATGATGCCACGTCACTTCGATTACTGTTGCCAATCTCCCGTTAGTTCGTAACCGATTCAAATTCAAATTCAAAATCAAGCAAACTATAAAAGTTTTCAAATATTTAAACTAAATTGTTCGGAGTGAACCAAATATTGCATAGGTAATTATGATGAAGAAGCCACATTTTTTTGAAATGTTTAAAAAGTATAAAATGAGTAAAACAGTAGCAAAACAATTATTTGAATGCTTTAAAAAAGTAATCAAATATTTAAATTGTTGTACATTAATTTTAGTGTTGGTGTGCCGCTTCAAATTATTACCTAGTATTTGTGTGCTAAATATTAGCTTTAGATAAATATTTTTACTACACAAGAGAAATACAAATTAGAAACAAATAAAAGTAAAATAGGAAAAGCCTTTATGCACCATGGCCCAACCGCTACAGAGTCAAGCCCAGCCGAACACTGCTCCATCCCCTACCTAACGCTCTCTCTCCTGTGCGTGTTGTGCATCCCGGTTGCCATGGAGCGGATGCTCAACGCGTGCTGCTACAGGGAATCGAGGAGAGGATAATAAGGCCACCAGGAACCCTCGACGAACCCTAGCTCCCTTCATTTCCCCCCTCGCGCCTTCTCCACCAAATCGAGCCGTGCCCGAGACCATAGTCGCCACCGCCTTCGTCGATCCCGCAGCCATCAGGGTTCCCGCACCACGAGAGCACGTCTACGAGGTCCACCATGGTCAACTTCACCTGTTCTGGATGCCGCATCAACCAAGGAGCTCCATAGCCGACACCGTCTTCGTCTTCTTCATCCATCTGCTGCCATCTCGTCATCGATCCGCACCATCCCGTCATTGCTGGCCTCCCCGACCACGCCCTCGGGCTTTGTGGTGAGCTTCTGCTCCGGATCCCCTCCTTCCTGGTCCTGATTCGATTCACGCCGTATGCCGCCACCCCACGACCTCGGCTACATGCTGTTCTACCCGCACCTCACGCTGTGGTCGTGCCCTCTGTCCGCGTCCGCCGCGCTCCAGCCCTGTTCCACCGCGACCGTGCCTCGCTGGCCCGCGCCGCCCGCAGCCGCTCCTGGCCGCGTTGAGCGCCACCCCTGCTATTAGTTGCTTCTGCTGCCGCCGCTTTTGGTTGGTGCCTGCCGCTGTGTCGCTCTCCCCGCTCGCGACGATGCCGCTGCTCATCACCGCGCCGGCGTCCCGTGCATCACGCTGACGCCCGCCTCTGCGAGCCGGCGCACCGTCCGCCTCTGCTACCCAGTCACCTACTGCCTCCCCGCGTATGTGCTCCATGCTACTACTGGCGCGTACTACTCTTGCTGATGCGCTGCTACTCCCCTGTACTGCTTGCTCTACAGTTGCTTGCTCTAAGGCGTGTGCTCGCTAGCTGTTGATGCTAATCGCCGGTTGTTGTTGCTCGCGTACAGAGGCCGCTGCTTGCCCATGGTTACTATGGCTGCAGCTACTACCTTTGTCCAAGGGGCAGCCATTAGATTAGTCTAGGATTAGGTACGATAGTTAAATTGCTTAATTAGTATAATGTCTGGATGACATATGGATCCACCTATTTAGATTACATAAATCTTTTGGAAATTAATAAAACAGTGGCAGGTGGGCTACCACCTCTGCTTTTGACCAGCCAAGTTGACTTGGTCAATTCGGATTTAAAAATTAATTACAAACTTCCATTATTTCGGAAAATTGTTTAAAACTGTAGAAATTAATAGAAAAAAACATAACTCGGATGAAAGTAAGTTATACATGAAAGTTGCTCAGAAAAACGTGACGAATCAGAATACGCAGCCCGTTCGTCTGCCACACATCCCTAGCATAGTGAACATGCAACTTTCCCCCCTCCAGTTTATCTGTCCGAAAACGCGAAACACCGGGAATACTTTCCCAGATGTTTTCCCCCTTCACCGGTACCACCTCAAACCGCGTTAGGGCACCCCTAGCACCGATACTTGTCATATCATGCATCGCTATGCATCCGTTTTCTTAATATTTATTGTTTCTTCGCCCTCTTCTCTCGCTAGACACCGAGACCGACGCCGCTGCTACCCAGTATGACTATAGTGTTGACGACCCCTCTTTCTTGCCAGAGCAACCAGGCAAGCCCCCCCTTTGATGACAAGATATCGCCTACTCTTCTCTCTACTGCTTGCATTAGAGTAGTGTAGCATGTTACTGCTTTCCGTTAATCCTATTCTGATGCATAGTCTGTCCTTGCTATTACTGTTGTTACCTTTACCTGCTATCCTAATGCTTAGTATAGGATGCTAGTGTTCCATCAGTGGCCCTACACTCTTGTCCGTCCGCCATGCTATACTACTGGGCCGTGATCACTTCGGGAGGTGATCACACGGGCATATGGTATATACTTTATACTGATACATTACTTATGATACTGTTCGGAGATGGGGGCTGAAGGGGCAGGTGGCTCCATCCTGGTAGAGGTGGGCCTGGGTTCCTGACGGCCCCCGACTGTTACTTTGTGGCGGAGCGACAGGGCAGGTTGAGACCACCTAGGAGAGAGGTGGGCCTGGCCCTGGTCAGCGTTCGCGGTTACTTCAAAATAACACACTTAACGAGATCTGGGTATTTGATCTGAGTCTGGCTACTGGCCTATACGCACTAACCATCTACGCGGGGACAGTTATGGGCACTCGACGTCGTGGTATCAGCTGAAGCCTTCGTGACATCAGCGACTGAGCGGCGCGCGCCGAATTGGACTGGAACGCCTGCTAGGCTAGGTTTGCTTCCGGCCGCCCTCGCAACGTGCAGGTGTGCAATGGGCGATGGGCCCAGACCCCTGCGCCATATGATTTAGACCGGCATGCTGACCTCTTTGTTGTGCCTAGGTAGGGATGCGATGTGTTGATCTTCCGAGGCCGGGCATGACCCAGAAAAGTTTGTCCAGACAAAGGGGATCGAGCGTGTTGGGAAATGTGGTGCACCCCTGCAGGGAAGTTTATCTATTCTAATAGCCATGTCCCTCGGTAAAAGGACGACCCGGAGTTGTACCTTGACCTTATGACAACTAGAACCGGATACTGAATAAAACACACCCTTCCAAGTGCCAGATACAACCGGTGACCGCTCTCTCACAGGGCGTTGAGGGGAGGATCACCGGGTAGGATTATGCTATGCGATGATACTTGGTGAACTTATCATCTACTCTCTTCTACATGCTGCAAGATGGAGGTTGCCAGAAGCGTAGTCTTCGATAGGTCTAGCTATCCCCCTCTTATTCCAGCATTCTGCAGCTCAGTCCACATATGCTACCCCTTTTCCATTTGATACCAATGCATACATATGTAGTGTAGCTCCTTGCTTGCGAGTACTTTGGATGAATACTCATGGTTGCTTTACTTTTCCTTTTCCCCCTTTCAATACCCATTTGTTGCCACCAGACGATGTAGTCCAGGAGCTAGCGCCACCATTGACGACGACTCCTACTACTCTGGAGGGGCATACTACTACATGTAGGCCGCTGACGATGACCAGGAGTAGTTTAGGAGGATCCCGGGCAAGAGGCCTGCGGCTCTTTCGATCTGTATCCCAGTTTGTGCTAGCCTTCTTAAGGCATACTTGTTTAACTTATGTCTGTACTCAGATACTATTGCTTCCGCTGACTCGTCTATGATCTAGCTCTTGTATTCAAGCCCTCGAGACCCCTGGCTTGTAATATGATGCTTGTATGACTTATTTTTATTTGTAGAGTTGTGTTTTGATATCTTCCCGTGAGTCCCTGATCTTGAGCATACACGTTTGCGTGTATGATTAGTGTACGATTGAAACAGGGGCGTCACAATGACCCGGTAAGACTGTGAATGAATTCGTTGTGCCTGAGCATCCAAAGCAACCTGCTCCTCAGCCATCCTAGCGTTTTCTGTGTTTAGGTCCTCCTTGGCCTATGCTATCTCATCACACAACTTCACGACCGCCGAGTTATGCTAATCTTGCTCCGTCGGGTTAACCACCGCTGTTAACAACGCTGTCAGCTTATCCAGTAAATTGGTTAAGACCTGAGTCGGTGGGCGCTTAGGGCCTCCTGCCCCGGCAGCCGCTGCCGCTGCTGACCTGGAAATCAGCTCTGCTGCAGTTGATGAGTGCTGCACGGGCTGTGTACCGGCAATGAAGATTGCAACCCGGTTCGGTGGTTCACAGGGGTCCCGAATACTGTCGCCATCAGAACAGACCCCAAGCCGGCCTCGGGGGCCCAGCCAGCGTCGTCGATGTAGAGCTTGCCACGGCGACTCTTGGTCCTCCGGCCCATAGCGTATCCCTTGATCCCTTCGAAGTTGCCCTCTAAGAACTTGAAACCATCGTGCGATAGCCCCACGGTGGGCGCCAATTGTCGTGGAAATGTCACGGCAGATGTCCTAGTGTGAGGACATAGTTGTGGAGCCATCGTGATGAGGTTAGCTTAAAGGGGTTAATCAGGACAAAGGACACGAGGAGTTTATACTGGTTCGGCCCCTTACGCTGAAGGTAAAAGCCTAATCCAGTTGGAGGTAGTTTTGCTAGGGTTTCGATGAGCAGGGAGCGAATACGCTTGACCCGGCTCTCACTCTATTCTTTTCTGCCCTAAGCCGCCGCTGGGTCATCCTCTTATATACACGGGTTGATGCCCAGCGGCCTACAGAGTCCAGGCCGGCTTATACAACGTATCCGGATCGATGACCTTTCTTAGATGCCTTACAATACAAGTCTATATACAGGGCGGTTTATATCCGTGAGCCTTAAGCCACCTTTGGGTTTGGGCCCTCCACTAAGCCTATCTATGAACCGCCATTGTTCATATGCTCTTGGGCTTCATTGAGATGAACCGCCATAGGGATGACCCGGCCCCTCCTGGGCGGGTCATACCTGATAGTCATATCCCCAACACATATGGAGATGCTTAGTAATGATGTTTTGCCATGTTTGACCTGTAATTTAATGTCATGCTTTTTCTTGTTATGTTCTTGCACTATATCATCATTGTTTCATGCCTCCAGCATGTCAATATGTTATTCCTGCTCACATGTATGCCATGTTTTTCACTAAGTTATAATATGTGTTATTAAGTTGTCTTTTGCATTGATCATCTTGGATTAATCTTGATGCCTATGAACCTGAACCTTAAAGATGTTTTGAAGCATGATGTTTGTACTTTGAGTGCATATCAAGTTTGTGCCCATATGATTCTTGTAGCATGTTGTTTCCTTGATTGCAAAGTGTTTAGTTGCTGTTTTGGGTAGATTGTGTTTGGATCTTGTTTGGAGTGTATGTGTTGGACTGTTGCTCCGTTTTGTGCATGCTCTATATGAAACTTGCTTAGTTTTGCATGTAGTGTCATGTTATCTTGTTGCGTCCATGTGTTGGAGTGTTTTTGATGTTGTTTTGCTTGCATTCACATCAATGACATGTTTAACTTCTTTTGCTCATATCTTCTAGGTCGTAGCTCCGAATAAAATGAACTTTATATGTAATTTGACTAGAAAGCAATGTAGATCATCTTGGTGCATTTTAACTTGATGTTTAACAACTTCAACATTGTGTTCTTTCAGATTCTAACCAATTTCGAAATTTGCATATGGGGACTTACCGAAATTGTTCTATGTTGTTTCCGGCCTCGTTTAAACTTGCTTTGATGTGTTTCTCTTGTATGCATCATCTCTTGCCATGAGTAGCTTCATGTAGCCTTATCATGCATCATACTTGGTTGAGCATCATGTTTTGTTTATGTGTTGTGTGTTTGCCATGTTGTTTTGCTTCTTTTCAGTTCTGCCCCTTCTTGATAGTTCCCGTTTCGTTGCGATTGTGAGGATTCATTCGTCTACGTGGCTTCATCTTCTTCATGGACCCGTTCTTCTTCCTAGCAGGATTTTAGGCAAGATGACTGTCACCTCGGATCTCACTACTATCTTTGCTATGCTAGTTGTCTCGATGCTATCGCGATGCCGCGCTACCTACCACTTGTTTATCATGCCTCCCAGTTGCCTTGATAGCCTCTATCCTTTTTTCACCCTTCCTAGAAAACTATTGTTTGGCTATGTTCCCGCTTTGCTCAACCCCTCTTATAGCATCGCTAGTTGAAGGTCCAGTTGCAGGTTGTTCCATGTTGGAACATGGATATGTTGGGGTATCACAATATCTCTTTTTTAATAAATGCATCTATATACTTGGTAAAGGGTGGGAGGCTCGGCCTTATGCCTGGTGTTTTGTTCCACTCCTGCCGCCCTAGTTTCAGTCATACCGGTGTTATGTTCCTTGATTTTGCGTCCCTAACACGATGAGGGGTATGGGACCCTCTTGACAGTTTGCTTTGAATAAAACCCCTTCAGTAAGGCCCAACCTTGGTTTTAACATTTGCCTAATAACAACCTAAACTTTTCCCCTGGGAGTTATAAACCCGAGGGTCATCTTTATTTAACCCCCCTTGGGCCAGTGCTCCTCTCGGTGTTGGTCCAAACCAGGTGATGTCCGACGCCCCCCTGGGCATCCAGGGTCTTAGCCAACCCGACGTCTGGCCCATCTGGTGTGCCCTGAGAACGAGATATGCGCTTCTCCTATCGGGATTTGTCGGCGCATCGGGAGGTCTTGCTGGTTTTGTTTTACCATTGTCGAAATGTCTTGTGCACCGGGATTCCGAGTCTGATCGGGTGTCCCGCGATGGAGGATTGTCTCTGCGGATCATGAGCTTGTCATGGGCTAAGTTGGGACACCCATGGAGGATTTAAACTTTCGAGAGCCATGTCCGTGGTTATATGGAAGATGGGAATTTTTTAATATCCGGTTGTAGAAGATTTGAAGTAAACTCTGTTAAAATACACCAACCGCATTGCGTAACCGTGATGGTCTCTTTTCGGTGAAATTCGAAAAGAGAACACGGTTGGGTTATGTTTGACTGTAAGTAGTTTAGGATCACTTCTTGATCATTTCTAGTTTGTGACCGATTGCGTAGTTTCTCATCTTGCTCTTGTATTTGTAAGTTAGCCACCATTTTACCACTACTACAACCTCACCACTTTACCACTTCCTTACCCATTAAGCTTTGCTAGTCTTGATACCCATGGTAATGGGATTGATGAGTCCTCGTGGCTCACAGATTACTACAACACCAATTGCAGGTACAGGTTATGCGATGATCATGACACGAGAGTGATGTTTATTGTTTTTGGAGCTCTTGTTCCGCTTCTTGTTTGTTCGAGGGATAGGTTCCTGGTCGGCAGCCTGGGCTAGCAGGGTGGATGTCGCTTGAGCTTTTGTTTGTGTTTCATCCGTAGTCAGATGTTGATCTTATGTATGTTGTATTGATGTATTCTTGTGGCATTTGCATTCCTTGTATGTATCCCCATCTATTATGTAATGTTGATGTAATGATATCCAATATCACAATATCAACTTTTAATGCCCACGATGCTGCTATAGCTCCCACGTGTCGAGGCACGACTTAGAGGCATAACTGCATTTTGGTTTTGTCGCAATAAGGGTCATCTTCACACAATCCCATGTAATGATCAAGAAAGGGATAAATAGAGTTGGTTTACAATCTCCACTTCACACAATGCTCAAATAAGTTCATACATCATCCAGAGTACACTCATAATCCGACTACGGACAAATCCAAATGAAAAGAAGATAACCCAACTACTAGATCCCCGATCGTCCCAACTGGGCTCCACTATTGATCATCAGGAAAAGACACGTAGTAAAAGCCAAGGTCCTCGTCGAACTACCACTTGAGTTTGGTAGTATCACCTGCACTGGTATCATCGGCACCTGCAACTATTTTGGTAGTATCTGTGAGTCACGAGGACTCAGCAATATCAAAACCCATGAGATTAAGACTACTTAAGCTTATGGGTAGGATGTGGTAATGAGGTGGAGTTGCAGCAAGTGCTAAAAAAATATGGTGGCTAACATAGGCAAAGAAGAGTAAGATGAGAAGCTATGCAGCGGTCGTGAAGCTATGAGTGATCAAGAAGTGATCCTGAAACTACTTATGTTCAAACATAACCCAAACCGTGTTCACTTCCCGGACTCCACCAAAAAGAGACCATCATAGCTACACACGCGGTTGATGCATTCTAATTAAGTCAAGTGTCAAGTTCTCTACAACCGGATATTAACAAATTCCCATCTTTCATGACCCTCGAAAGTTTATACCCTGCAGGGGTGTCCCAACTTAGCCCATCACAAGCTCTCACGATAAACGAAGGATATTCCTTCTCCCGGAAAGACCCGATCTGTTGCACCCCGGCTCAGAGAAAACCGGAACGCCCCGTATTCCAGCCCAGAGATCGAGGTGAAGTCTTCTGGAATACGGCACTGCTTAGTATAGAACAAAACAGCTCTCTATTACAACACAAATATGAATACAAGGTTTCCGATATTACAATGAATAACATCGGCTCAGCGACACTACGCCAACCACGGTTGCTCTATACAAGCAGCATAACAACTCGAAGTAGCAGCACAACTACTGGCAGCGGAACAACGAACAGTGATGATGGACTCCAATCCGCAGGGACTCTGGTTGGAAGGTTTATCCTAGCTCGCGGACACAGGAACAACACGAAACAAGCAAGCAATCCAGGCACGACCTGCAAACTGGCATGACATGCCAGGTCAGTACACTGAATGTACTTCCAAGCTCACAATAACCAGAAGCATTCAAGACAAACAATAGCATAGAAATTACAGGTTAAGCACGAATTATCATGAGATCGTCAGAAAAACATGGCATGAACAACATGAACATAATACTGCTAGAACAATATGATCATGGCATGAACAACATGAACATAATACTGCTAGAACAATAGGATCATGGCATGAACAACATGAACATAATACTGCTAGAACAATAGGAGCATGACATGAACATATAAATCTGACGATACCAGCATGCAACATGATGACACTATATGAACCATTTGTTCTGTTCGGGTTACCTCGTAACCAAACGGTTATCTTTCCGGCAATCAAAACCATGACCAACACTTGGTCTCAACCAGTGATCCTTCCGGCGATCACAATCATGACCAACGGTGATCTTTTCGGCGATAACAACCATGACCAACACTTGGTCTCCAACGGTGATCTTTCCGGCGATCACAACCAACTTATCTCCTCAATTAACCGGGGTTGTTATTAAACACATTATTATTATTATTACTGTTGACTCATTGTGTGACCAACTACGAATTGGGCCCTTATTCGTGGGCACGGCTATCGATAGATTTAGTATACACTCTGCAGAGGTTAGTACACTGTACCCACACTACGGAACCCATGGCCTCGCACTCCCATTCGGGTGGACCAACGGCGTTCCGACAAAACCGATCTACTGCCATGACACTCTCTCGGCCACTCCGACTCACTCCCCGCTGGGCTAGTCTTGGGTGGCCCCGTGTCTACCAAAGAAACCAACGACCACCATCGTGGCCAAACATAAATGGTCCCAAACGGGGATCCGGATCCATAACAACAACAATGGGCACACAAGGTTATGTCTGCTTACCGGGCCAGGGTACCGCATGCCCATAACCTTCCCTCGTTGGAGGCATGGGCGAGAGGTACGACAATAGACCCAGTTAGGACCTTCCCATAAAGGTAAGCTTGGTTGCACTGGTCAGTTTGATATGGTGGCACCATGACTCAGCCAGCAGTTGTTGAAGTTCAATTTAATCCGGTTAAACTTGAATGCAAATATGCTGAGACATGTTAAAATACATGATGCAATTACAATGCATGAGCATGATATCAACATAATCATGAGGGAACCACATAACTATCCACCATATCAACAATGAATCATATCCAACTAAGCATGGCATACTGACTAACATGAACGTCATAAGTGCATACTTCTCTGAAACATAGCATGACCACTAGCATCAACGATAAATATCATGCAAGAACATATCAACAATGCCATCATGCAAGCATTTAACCAACTAGATGCAATGGAACATGCATAACAACGGCACTCGGGATAGATGGCAGTCATGCACCGAATACCATCACCAACATCAAGATGCACTACCAGCAAGCCTAAGCATATGAAAGGAATACTAGCAACTAGTAGGGCATGACAACCAGGTGCATAACAACATAGCAAGAAAGTAAGCACTAGCCAAGAATCATTACCGAAACAATGATAACCATATTTTAAACAAGCAAACAATTAATAAATATTCAAGTTGAAAACCATGGCTACTGCATGACTATCATGCAAGTGGGTATTGTGGCTTGACTGGGGTGACGGAGACTCCAGGAAGAAGTGCGGTGAAGCCGGAGAACAAAACGCCGGACAGTTTTCTCCCGAGGGGGCTCAATCAGAGTTACGGTTGAAAAGTTGTGAAGTGTGGAAGAAGAAGGAGCAATCTGTGAAGATTTTATCACCAATGGGTCCCTGGGCCCGGGGTGTGTGGCTGGCATGTGGGGTCCAGCGGCCAGGGGGGCCGAGCCAGGTCATTGTCATCCTCCTCCTGCCTCCCCGATCGGAGACAGGAGCGAAGCAGCGGAGGTGGGCGCGGTGAGGGGCCCAGGCAGCTCCGGCCAAGTCCGGCCAGGCGGAGGCCGCCGGCGGGCGCGGCTGGGCCCGCCGAAGCAGAGAGAGGCAGCAGGGACGGCGGGGATGCCTTGGGGAAGTGGCGACGGGAGGAGAACAGAGGGGAGCAGGGCGGGCGCCGGCGATGGAACGGGTTGCTCCGGCCACCTAAGGCCAAGCCGCGGGCACCGGCGGGTTCAGGGCAGAGCACCGCATCCATTCAGAGGCAAAGGAGGCGCCGGAGAGTGGTGGAGAGGCGGAGAGGCGCGGCGACCGGGGAGGCTACAGAGAGCTCGGGCGGTGGAGGTACTCGGCGAAGCAGTGGCTCCGGTGAGAGATGAGGGGGTAGGGAGGTTCACCGGGACGTGGGGAAGGCGGCAATGGAGTCGGGATGGAGAGAGGAGCACCGGATGGGCTCGGTCGGGGTGGTGGCTGAGAACAACAGTGATGACCAAGCTTCGGGAGGCGTGGCCAGAGGGACTCCGGCGACGAACTAGTGGGGTGGGGAGGCTCTCTGGGAGGAGGGGAACACGCTGGAGGGGTCAGGAGGTGGAGAGTAGGACTAGGCTCGCCAGAAACGAGAAGACCGGTGATGGCCGAGGCGAACTCCGGCAAAAAGAGGAGGGGGTCGAGGACTCCGGTGGACTAGAGAGGCGAGGGAGGAGTGAATGAGCTGCGGGAGGGGTCGAGGGTCCTATATATAGGCCCGGATAAGGCTCTGGAGCTCACAAGCGAGCTCCCGACCGAGCTTTAATGGCGGGCAGAGGCTGGACGTGGCACGGGCATGGAGCTAGTGGCTCATTTATGGTGAACCACAATGAGGTAGCGACGTAGGGCGATGCAGTCGAGCACGGGCAAGCTCCAGGACATGAATGGAGGTTGAGACGAGGAGGGAGGAGATGAGAACAGTGGCCAGACCGAGCCAGAGCTTGCACTGTACGTGATGCCGGTGTGATCACCAGGGGCACTGGTGCAAGCGGCGTGTTCTGGACGGGCCGACCATGTCCAGTAGATAGACCGCCGTGCCCTTTGTCAAAATGAGGAAATAAATCGGTCCAGGTGCAAAGAAGAGATTTGCACTTAGCTCCAAAGTAAATCAATAAGAAGGTGCTTGTAACTCTTTGTGGTTAAACCAGCTTTGTAACGTGGTAAATAGTTTTCCTGATGATGATCACACACTAAGGTGATGTTGATCACAAAAAATCATACTAAGAGGAGGAGTTTAGATGAGGGTTGCTGTAGAAAGTGCAAAACTGGCCAGAATTAGAGATTTGGATGATACACTCACATACTTGATTGTCATGAGCTTAAATTTGGCATAGAGGGGTTATATGATGTTATGAAGCTGCTGTCAAAGTTTCATGCCATTTGGAAATCCAAAGTGGCACTTGCTTCACAAAGCTTCATTCTGGACAGAAACTTAGAAAAATTGCATCGGGCAATTGGATTAACTAATTGAGCTAAAACTTAGTGGATGGAGTTTATATGGATTGAAGAATGCGCTGGAAAAGTTTCAGCTTAAATGAAGCAATATAAAATATAGTTGCTTCACAAACTGAAAATCTGACCAGAAAATAAGATTTGGAGCTGGGCTCACATAGATGAGTTATATGAGCTCATATTTGGTGGAGATTCATGATAATATCATATAAAGGTCCTTGAAAAATTTCAACTCATTTGGATATGCCTAACTTGTACTTCCTTCACAATCACTTCCCTTAGACAGGAACTTTGAAAAATTGCTCAGGAATATTTACTAGGAAAATTGAGTTGAATTTTGGCAGAGGTAAATTATTTGGACAGGAAAAGATGTCCAAGAAGTTTGGGTTCAAATGGGCAAATATGAATAGCACTTGCTTCACAATGTGCCATTTAGGACAGAATAGGAAATGAATTTATTGAGCATGATGGGAAACATTGCCAATGATATATTTTGCCATATTTGAGGAAGATATTACCCAAAAAAATTATGAGAATTATTTGGGAATTTTAGGAGTGACAGAAATATAGGCTGCTTCACAACCTAGGGTTTTAAAGGGTCATTCCTTTATCAGAAAAGGAATATTCCCAACAAAAGAATTCTAGGTTAGGTCAAGGATGGAAATGATATGATCTTGGGATGATGAAGAGGGTGACAAGCCACTATAAAACCTATGAAGACATGATCTTCCCAAGTTTCAGAACCACATAGCCACGGAAAAGCAAAACAAAACAGGAAAACCAAGAAAATCAAGGAAAAAGAAAAGGGCAAAAATCCAGGCTGTTACACGATCAGTCTCGGAATCCCGGTTACAAGAAATTTTGACAATGGTAAAACAAGACCAGCAAGACTGCCCGATGTGCCAACAAATCCCGATAGGAGTCGCACGTATCTCATTCTCAGGGCACACCGGATGCGCCATACGTCGGGTTAGCTGAGACCCTGGTTGCCTAGGGGCGCCGGACATCGCCCAGTTCGGAACATAACACCGGTATGACAGAAACTAGTGCGACAGGAGTGGAACAAAACACCATGCAAAAGGCAAAGCCTTCACCCTTTGCCAAGTATATAGGTGCATTAATTAATAAGAGATAATGTGATATCCCAACATATCCATGTTCCAACATGGAACAACCTGCAAGGCACCTGCAACTAGCAACGCTATAAGAGGGGCTGAGCAAAAGCGGTAACTTAGCCAAACAACGGTTTGCTAGGAAGGTGGATTAGAGGCTTGACATGGCAATATGGGAGGCATGATAAACAAGTGGTAGGTAGCGCGACATAGCGATAGAATGAACAACTAGCAAGCAAAGATAGAATTGATTTCGAGGGTAATGATCATCTTGCCTGCAAAGTTATCAGAGTTTTCCAAAGCTTGCTCCTCATTAGCGTACTCAACCGGTTCCTCGTTCATGAACTTGTCTCCCGGTTCTACCCAAAGCAAGAACACAAACAACGGAACAACAATCAATCACCATGCAATGCACAAGCAACATGATGCAAGACATGGCATGGAATGCAAGGTATGATGTGTAATGCATATGGCTACTCCGGAAGGAAAAGGATGAACAACGAATCAACTTGGAAAACCAAGTGTGCCGCTGGAAAGAGTGAGTGATTTCGGTCGAAATCGATATAACGATCACCGGAAACGGGTGCACGGTTTGCAAATGGCAAGAAAAACAAGAATGAGGCAAATCTGCGCTTAACATCATCATAGCACTAAGAATGCAACAAGAAACTATGCTACAACACTCCAACATAGCAACAAAGCACATGGTATTGAAGTACACATGAAGATCTACAAATCATGAACACTGACCTCCTGGTAGAACTCACTAGAACAACCCTAAAACAGCATGGCAAAAATGCAAATGACAATCAGGTTACAGACCGAGTGAAAATACTAAACATGTGAAAACAGCAATAGGTAGAAATGTTTAGGGCTAGCAAACAACATTCTACAGGAACATATCATGGCAAAGAAAGGCATGGCATGCTAGTACTAAAGGCATAGAACAAAACTCCGTTACTGAACTTTAACCGAAGATGCATGGAAAATGATGTGGCACCCATGCAAACATGGCAAGTTATATGAACAGTTTTAGACAGTAGAAAAACAGAGCATGGCAGGAATAGACTCATGACAGCAACTTTGCAAGATCATGCCACTCCACACAAACCATTGCATGGCATAACAAGGTAACCAACATGAATTAGACATATTCAAGAAGCTAAAAATGGCAAGAGCAAGTTCATAGGGTACATCTATCACTAGCAACACACATGGCAAAACTGAATCTCATGTTAACAATCTACAATCAACAATATTTAACAGAAGTGGAGCATAGTAATGACAAGCTATATTACTCCATTATTGCAACCAGAGGCATGAATGGATAGAGAAATACCACATCTTCAAAGAACTCTCACTGAACTACCTCAAAATGTGCATGGATCTCATGGTAGCAACATGGCAAGATAGCATCAAAATGTAACACTAAAAGACTGCAAAATATTGTCTGAAATCAACAACATCCACTACAGGAATCAGCTAATTTGCCGTCCACCTTGGCGGACGGCAAAGGCACGGACGACAAACGCCTTTGTCATCTGCTGCGGACGGCAAAATGCACCGGCAAAGAAAGGATCGGTAAAGAGCTTCTTTGTCGTCTACTTTCCGAAGCGGACGGCAAAGGGGCCTTTGCCATCTGCAGCGGACGGCAAAGAAACCCGACGGCAATAAATTCGCCGTTAGTCCGTTGGGTGTCTAACGGCAGTGTTTGCCATCCGTGGCTGACGGCAAATAGCATCAGGCCTTTGCCGTCTGCCTGATGAAGTCATTTGGACGTCACTGCTCAGCAAGTCTTTGTCATCCGCCACTATAGCCAAAGGCTTTGTCATCCGCCACTATAGCCAAAGGCTTTGCCATCCGCCACTGTAGCCAAACTGACCAAATGGGTCAGCTCCCAGGAAGTACAGTTGGCTACCACGTGGCTTGTTTGCCGCCTGTCGCGGACGGCAAAGAGTCCATTGCCGTCGGTGGCTGACGGCAAATAGCCTGCATTGGCTCTTTTTTCTGTTTTTTTAAATCCAACAATTTTCACAGCAAATATATATGACATATATAGATATATTTCACAGGGTTATTTCACAGCAAACATATGACATATCCAGCACATAAGTTTCATCGTACATACATATATAGTTCCATCCATTCATACATAGCAAGTTGCACATACACATTGTTCCATCATAGCAAGCTAAGAATACTAGAAGAGAATGAAAGAAAAAACAAGCACTCCATCATAGCAAGCTAGCTTCCGTGAAGTGAATGAGATCTGCAAAATGGCAAATAAGAAAGTTAGAAAAAAGGTGACTAGAAGAAGAAGTATATGTCATTTATGAGCTAACTTAGGTGAAATGGATCATTTATGAGCTAACTTAGGTGAAATGGATCGTTTATGAGCTAACTAAGGTGAAATGGATCATTTATGAGCTAACTAAGGTGAAATGGATCATTTTAGAGCTAACTAGGTGAAATGGATTGTTTATGAGCTAACTTAGGTGAAATGGATCATTTATGAGCTAACTTAGGTGAAATGGATCGTTTATGAGCTAACTAAGGTAAAATGGATCGTTTATGAGCTAACTAAGGTGAAATGGATCATTTTAGAGCTAACCTAGGTAAAATGGATCGTTTATGAGCTAACTAAGGTGAAGTGGATCATTTTAGAGCTAACTTACGTGAAATGGGTCATTTATGAGCTAACTAAGGTGAAATGGATCGTTTATGAGCTAACTAAGGTGAAATGGATCGTTTATGAGCTAACTAAGGTGAAATGGATCATTTTAGAGCTAACTTAGGTGAAATGGATCGTTTATGAGCTAACTTAGGTGAAATGGATCATTTATGAGCTAACTAAGGTGAAATGGATCGTTTATGAGCTAACTAAGGTGAAATGGATCGTTTATGAGCTAACTAAGGTGAAATGGATCATTTATGAGCTAACTTAGTTGAAATGGATCGTTTATGAGCTAACCTAGGTAAGATGCATCATTTTAGAGCTAACCTAGGTAAGATGGGTCATTTTGGAGCCAACCTAGGTAAAATGGGTCATTTTAGAGCTAACTTGGATAAAATGGATCGTTTATGAGCTAACTAAGCTAATTATGCCATTTGGACATAAGTAAGCTAAGTACATGTCATTTTGGATGGTTTTGGAGGTTAGTAAGCTTATTAAGTCATTTTGGAGGAAATAAAGCTAAGTCCAGGTCTTTATGCATTTGTTAAGCAAAACACTAGAGAAACTTACCGTGACCATGGAGGTGTAGGAGCGGGCTACTAATAATCTCGATCACTATCATCAATACATGCATAATCATGATGATCACTATCATCAATGACGTGCTCATAGGGTTCAGCGGCATCAAAATGTGGAAGACCACCTTGACGTAATTGGTCAAGCATTGACAGGTCATCCACAGCAGTAACCTCTTCTTGTTCCGGCTCTTCTTGAGCCTCCTCTGGGGTGATGCCGGATTCACTGTCGATGTCTGCTTCAATGTTTTGGGGTGAAGTATAGCGGTTCTTGAAACATTTTTTGGAAAGACGTGTCTCTTGGAAGAATTCTCCTTCATATGTGTCTGGGTTAATGTGAGGTTCATAATCCTCTTCCTTTGGGGCAGATAGTCTAGCACGTGGCGGCACTTCATAAACGACATCCCAACCTTTCAGATTTGGATTAGTTTGGCAGGCCCACGATAGATAGAATACTTGGGTCGCCTGTTGAGCCGTAATATACGACATAGCCTACTTTGCATGCTTGCGCTAGTCACCACATAGCTCTTAAAAATACAAGGCTTGCACCAATGTAAGGATGGCATGATGGAGATCATAAAACATGTAGACGTCATGCTCATAGGATGCACACACAAAATGCAACGAAAAAGACAAATCAGCAAGTTATGTAGAATTCCAGTAGACAACATCATATATCACTTTTGCAACGAATATTAGGGCATCAATATTGATAGTAACATCCATGCAAATGACATTAACATGAATAGTATTATGAGACGGACATTTTGATATATCATGCACGCAAAATAGAGTTATGAGCATGAAGATATGGCATGATGAACAGGGGCATATGATGTTAGGATTTTATAACTTGGAGAAAAAAACGAGGGGTCAACCTTTAGATCTAGGGTTTCGGGCTCGTGAACCGAGGTTCTCCATGAACTCACCGGAGATGGACGGAGAGGTGGCCGGAGCTGCGGGGGTGGCGCCGGCGAGGTAGTGGTCGCCGGAGAGGAGTGGGAGCGCCGGATCCGGGCCGGCGTCGAGCGGCATGGCAGGATCTGGCTTCGGCGACGGCAGGGCAGTGCGGCGGCACGGCGAGGGCGACGGGCGCCGGCGAACTCGGGTGGTGGTGGCGGCGAGGTGGACGCGGCTGCGGAGGACGACGAAAGCGGCCGCGCGGGCGTTGACCGGGCAGCAGGGACGTGCGGTCGGTGGCGGAGGCGGTACGGGCCTTGCGGGCCTAATGCGGGCTCGTAGGCCGGCGGCGCGCTGGGCGGCGGAAGAACATGTGGCGCGCGGTGTGTGGCTCTGGGTGGCAGCGCGGTTTCGTCCGGCGTCGCCCGGACGTGTCCGGCAGCGTGGAGTGGCTAGGGTAGGGGTTTGGACCCGAAAAATGGACGAGGAGACACATATTTATAGGTAGGGGAGCTAAGAGTGTCCAAATGAGATGCGGGTTTCGCCCACACGATTGTGATCGAATGATGGAGAGCATGGAGGGGGTTAGATGAGCTAGTGGGCTATTTTGGATGGGTGTTGGGCTGCAACAAGAGAGGGGCTTTTGTGGTTACCCGGTTAACCGTTGGGGCATCAAACGACCTCCAAATGGAACGAAATTTGAGAGGCGGCTTACCGGTGATAAACCTAGGCCACTCGACAAATCTCGAACCATCCCGAGAATGTTTGTCTCCCACTCACGAAACGAGGTTTGAGGGGTGCAACGGGTGCATGTGGGAGTGTCGGATTGTGAAATGGACAATGGGGACATGAACGGATGCATGAGACGAACACGAATGCAAATGAGATGCAGATGATAACATAAGATGAAATGCATGACATGAACAAAATGCAAAACAAAAGACAAAAACCCAACCACGAAGGGAATATCATATCACATAGCCAGAAATGGCAAGAGTTGGAGTTACAAATATGGAAAGTTACATCCGGGGTGTTACAATAGGGCTCAATTCAAAAATCTCACCAACCAAGGTGGATGATGAGTGGTGGAATTATTTTTTTAGTTTTCTATGTGACGAGACGCAAGCTCAAAATTTATTGACGGTTCTAGTTTCGAAGTGCGGCACTATTCCCGTATGGCATAACGTGGGCATGTGTTCTCGGCCGTGGTGTAGCATATGCCATGGTATTTCTTTTTCTACTGTTGTGTACGTGCAATAACTGGCACCGCCGGATACATATCTTACAGTTAGTGGGGGGTTCGATAGGAATACCCTCGTGGCGAGCTATAGACTAGTCTTTTTTCAAACACATTAGAACTATCTCTTGGGACGTCTCACACGCACCATCTCTAGCTCCCTAGGTCGATGCACCCACATACGCTTGTACTCTGAGTTTAGTATGTTATACATGAAGAGAAGAGGTGCACGCACGCACTCGTCCTCTCTCTCACATGCATCTGTAGCTACGAATTGTAGTAGTTTTCTCAACCATCCGATTGGCTCTATCATAGGTTTCACGTTTCTCCTTGGCCTTGAGATTGAGATGTTTAAAACGTGGAGGATAAATTGGAGGCGCGAGGTTTTGGTTAATGTGTGGGCCGCACACGACAGCAACACGACACGAGCTTCCTCTGCCTGGTGCGCAGTCGGGTGAGTTGTCCAAGTATAGACACAACCAGGTCCTCCTTGGTATCTGCACCTCGACTTATGCGCAGAGAAATTAGGATCGGAGGGAGTACTACTAGTAGTAGTATAGTACTTCTTTGATGTGTCGCGTCAACTCGCACAAGTATGCAACACTTCTTGAACAAACAAGCATATAGTTGTTGCCGTTGTACTTCTTACCCAAAGGATCTTTATATCCAATAGACACAAAATATCCTTTCCACTGTCAGAAATTACTTTAACTGCTGATCTGATTTCAAAGTAATTGCTGCATCGCCACCAAAACCCACCATCTCTTAAGCTAAAGTAGACTGAGCTAACCCCTATATTAGCATATTACTAAGATTAACTGAAGGCACTGTAGAATCATTTAGGACGTGAGCTTGTCAATCTGAATATGGAGGGACACCAGCTTAGTCTCGGCCAGCAGCTTGGGCGGAACTGTGAAGAAGGTCAGCTCCTGCACAGTGACGTCCCCGGGATCCTTGCTGCTTGTCACCTCCATTTCCACCTTGACGGCGTTGGTCCTGCCTTTGGGCTCCCCTGGCGGGCCATTTGCCCATAGCTTGGCCATGTAGTGTGTAGTGCGGACGCCCCCGCTCTAATACAGACGACCGACACAGCGATAGGCGCATGGTGTCGAGAACGCCACCGACCAAGAAAAATGTGCGGCCATCCTCCTCCGCGAACAGCAAGAGTCGTGGCTCCGATAGTGGCACTTGCAGCTGCAGCACCTTGCCGTACTGGATCCTGTGCACGCACATGGGATGCATGGTGCTAATGTGGTGGGAGAGGGCCGGCAGCGGGCCTTCGTAGTCGCAGACAGGCACGGGGCATTTGCAGCACGTGAGTGGACACACGCTCTGGTGATCGGCGAGCTTGTGGTAAGTGACGTAGAGCCCACAACCTTCATGTGGGCACTCCACCCTCATCGAGGAGAGGACAGCGTCCACCGCGGTGTTCCGCACGTCGAAGCCACCGCCACGCTCGCACTTCTGGCACTGCCGCTGGTTCCCAGGGTGCTTGACGCGGTAGTCCGCGCAGGCCAGGTGCCCTCCCTTGCACTGCACAAATCAATCGAACATCACATCAATCAAGAAACTTGCACCTTGCTCGATCAGCCGAACGGATGAGGTGTATCCGAACCTGACACACAGGAGGCTTCAAGGGGCGAAGCCACAAGGGGCAGTGGAGCAAGGTGAGGTCCGTCGAGACCATAAAGAGCTCCATCGTCAAGTCCAGTTCCGTCTGCATGATCTCTCCCTCCTCGTGCAGAACCATCTCTCGCTTTAGGGTCGGGGCATTACAAAGCTTTACCATCACATATTCATACTACTTGAAGATGCATTAAATCAACACATACAAGTATCGAAAAGGAGAGTCACGACATGCATGCATGTGTTGTAAATAATGCATCGGTAAACACAAATTATTGAAATAAATTGAGTGCAGTGCTTTGATGTGTCAAGTCAACTCGTATGACAACGAGAAGTTTGGTTACTACAACGCCCTCTCCCTCGCGGACTAAGCTCTAGTGCCTTAACTGCACCTGCCTTTGGTTGTATGACAGGTGGGCCACCCACCTGTTGGGCCCGCTTGTCATACACGCAAAGGCAGGAGCAGTAAGTCAATGAAGTTGCGTCCCTACCTCGCCCATGAGCGGGGTGGCTGGCAGGACTAGGAGAAGCTTTTGCTACACGCTCTCCCTCCCGCACGCGGTGGACATGAAGTAGTTCACTCGGTGTCAAATGGTCAGATGCATACTGTAGTACTCCTCCACTGTAGTAGTACTCCATCATTGTTTGACTTCCCGAAGAGGTGAAGAGCCAAGCGCAGCCCGGACACTCGTGTGGCAGTTTCATGTGTAGAATAGTCTAGGATAGCGTGTACCATGCCCCTAAGCTTAAAATCGTTGGGGTCGGCTCCATGCTATGAGGCCATCTCGAAGATTTTTTTATTAAAATAATCTTCTGGCCCTACCTGTCATCCTGGTGATTGTAGTTTGCATGCTCATCTGGTCAAGACAGGAATATATATTTTAATTTGTGGTGGGGTAAATGTTAGAGGTTGCAGAAAATATATTGTACATTGCGGGTCTTTCAGCCATGTTTAGAGGCAACCATGTGGGGCCAGTGCCATGATGTGTCGCGTCAAATCGTACAACAAGAAGAAGCTTGAGTTTACTACTACACGCCTTCTCCCTCACACATGCGCGCGGTGGCTCGCAGACGAGGACAGGCAACAAGTTATCCCTCCTCCATGCGGTGGACGGACATGCAGCAGTGGATTATATACTGTAGAAGTAGTAGCAATAACATCATTGTTCGTCTTCTGGAAGAGGCGAAGAGCTGAGCGCAACCCAAACGTCGCAGTTGCGAACCTTGGAGCTCACTTATAGCCAGGCTCTTGCATGAGACAAAGTTGCTATGTGAGCCTGGTAAACCAGAAAGGAGTATTTGCCTTTCTAGAGATTTCAACAAGTGACTAGACTACACCGAGACAGAGTACATCTGGAGCAAAATGAGTGAATCTACACCATAAATCAATACGTAGTTCTCTCGTTTTCCTATCCGCCTTGGTCGCGGTGCACAATATTGAGTATACTAGTACTGACTAGTCTCCTTTTGACACGCATTTACGTTTTTTAACATAGTATAGACGCAAGCGCTCATATACACGCGCATACACTCACCCCTATGAACGCACACACGCACACCCTACCCCTATGAGCACCTCTGAAAGACTGAGCCGTCATATCATATTGAAATTTACGATGTCACCATAGGCACCTCGTCGTCAACGGGAACGTCTCCTGACACGCATTTACGTTGATACGGCTTGAATGCCAAGGAGGAAGATGGTAGCGGTTCTCGAGACATTGAATGGTCAATGATGCATCCTCAATTAGCATGCAGAGGGAATTAATTGGAGAAGCGGAATAGAGCCAGCACGATGTGAATGCAACAAAGTTTGGACTCTCATATAAAGGCGCCCCACCACTCCACTATATCCACTCCTAGTCTGTGGGCGCCACTGCTCACTCCAATCCAAGATCAAGTGACTAGAAGCCACAAGAACCTATGGAGGCGATGGACGCGAGCGGTAGTCGGCTGTGCCAAATCATCTAAGACGTCGGCCTACGGCCCCACACCGCGCAACGTTTCCAGATGGAGCTGGCGACCACCGGCGTCGTAGCGCTCGCCGACGTCGGCTTCACATCTCGCATGGACAACATGATGGTCCACTCCATCCGCAAGTTCACCGCCGTCAAGAAGCGCGCAAAAGACCTTGCCGTACTGCTCCAGCCCGCGCGCCCAGGCTCCTCATTGCCTGCCACCCTCATCGGCCTCCATGGTGCCCTTTCAAGCCCTGGTGGCCCTGTAGGTGCCGGAGGTCGTGACGAAGAATGTGCACCTCGAGGCCGCGCTCGTCACGTAGCGCCTGGCCATGCAAGAAACCGTCGACCTGCACATCCATGTCTATGAGGAAATCGTCTACATAGGCCACCGCAAGGCCAGTGAGGCCAGATAGACGTTGGCCTTCTTCTAGCGGCTGGAATCTTTGGATGCCATTTTTCAGAAGCACGTAGACCTGGCCATGAAAGCCGCTGCTACTTAGCCACCGTTCGGTGGGACGGCACCCTGAGTCGAGGAGGTGGACATCGTCAATGGATGCATCTGTTCTTCCTGCCTCCTCTAACCAGCACTGCATCGCCTCATGGCCTTAATGTTTTATTAGTGTAGTACTCCCTGTGTTCCCAAATATATGTCTTTCTGGAGATTCCAGCAAATGAATACATACGGAGCAAAATGAGTGAATATACACTCCAAAATATGTCTACATACATCCGTATGTTGTATTCCTTTTGAAATATCTAAAAAGGCTTATATTTAGGAACAGAGGGAGTATATGGCATTTTTATTCCAGTTGTAACGTTTTCACTATGAGGTGGGGCCGCAGTTGAGCAAACCGACCATTGGCAAATCCACACCCTGCCCTCCCGGCATCGGCTAAGTTTAGAATTAGAAGAGAGAAACAAGGGAGAGGAGCTAGCTGTAGCACGGACGCTGTTGTCAGATGGGACTCGTGTTGATAGAATAGGAGTACTAAGCACTCATACCACTTTTTTAGGGAAAAAGTAGTTGTATGTCTAGTACCACTAGTTGGGTGCGTGCGACCTATACCTGTCATCACTTTAGGTCCCGTTTTCGAACCGCAACTACGCTTCCTGATACGTCCATTTTTCATCATGCTTTTATATCAATATTTATTGCATTATAGGCTGCTATTACACATTATGTCACAATACTTATGCCTATTCTGTCTTATTTTACAAGGTTTACATGAAGAGGGAGAATGCCGGCAGCTGGAATTCTGGGCTGGAAAAGGAGCACATATTAGAGACCTACTCTGCACAACTCCAAAATTCCTGAAACTTCATGGAAGTTAGTTTCAGAATATATATAAAATATTGGGCGAAGGAAGCACCAGAGGGGGGCCACCCACCATCCACGAGGGTGGGGGCGCGCCCTACCTCCCTGGGCGCGCCCCTGCCTCGTGGACCCCCTGGCAGGCCTCTGGTGCCCATCTTTGGCTATATGAGGTCTTTCGCCCTGGAAAAAATCATTAGCAAGCTCTCGGGACGAAACTCTGCCGCCACGAGGAGGAACCTTGGCGAAACCAATCTAGGGCTTCGGTGGAGTTGTTCTGCTGGGGAAACATCTCGCCGGGAGGAGGAAATCATCACCATCGTCATCACCATCGAGCCTCTCATCAGGAGGGGATCAACCTCCGTCAACATCTTCACCAGCACCATCTCATCTCAAACCCTAGTTCATCTCTTGTATCCAATCTTTGTCTCAAAACCTCAGATTGGTACATGTGGGTTGCTAGTAGTGTTGATTACTCCTTGTAGTTGATGCTAGTTGGTTTACTTGGTGGAAGATCATATGTTCAGATCCTTTATGCATATTAATACCCCTCTGATTATGAACATGAATATGATTTGTGAGTAGTTACGTTTGTTCCTGAGGACATGGGAGAAGTCTTGTTATAAGTAGTCATGTGAATTTGGTATTCGTTCGATATTTTGATGAGATGTATGTTGTCGTTCCTCTAGTGGTGTCACGTGAACATCGACTACATGACACTTCACCATTGTTTGGGCCTAGGTGAAGGCATTGGGAAGTAATAAGTAGATGATGGGTTGCTATAGTGACAGAAGCTTAAACCCTAGTTTATGCGTTGCTTCGTAAGGGGCTGATTTGGATCCATATGTTTCATGCTATGGTTATGTTTACCTTAATACTTCTTTTGTAGTTGCAGATGCTTGCAAGAGGGGTTAATCATAAGTGGGATGCTTGTCCAAGGAAGGGCAGTACCCAAGCACCGGTCCACCCACATCAAATTATCAAAGTACCGAATGCGAATCATATGAGCGTGATGAAAACTAGCTTGATGATAATTCCCATGTGTCATCGAGAGCGATTTTCTCTATATAAGAGTTTGTCCAGGCTTGTCCTTTGCTACAAAAAGGATTGGGCCATCTTGCTGCACCTTATTTACTTTTATTACTTGTTACCCGTTACAAATTACCTTATCACAAAACTATCTGTTACCGATAATTTCAGTGCTTGCAGAGAATACCTTACTGAAAACTCCTTATCATTTCCTTCTGCTCCTCATTGGGTTCTACACTCTTACTTATCTAAAGGACTACGATAGATCCCCTATACTTGTGGGTCATCACTTCACAGTACACATTTTTTCATGCATTTATCCTCCTATATGTACTCCTAGGCTATTTCCACGTGCTCCCTTTCGCCGACGTGTGGGACATAGAGCATCTGGGTCGTAGTGCATGCATGACTCGGAGCATATGTCAGTGTACCTTACATATCAGACCTCATGAGTTACATGCAAACCCCCCGTAGAAGAATAAATAAATGAATTACTACATGAAACCGGAGCAAGTTTATTAAATTTTGGACATAGCACGTTTATAAAAAACGACCATACCTAAACCAGTCTAAGGGCCTCTTTGATTCGCAGGATATTGAAAACACAGGAATGGGGAAATTATAATGGCGATGAACCGAGGCAAGGAGAACTCTAACTCATTTAGAGGTTAGAATTAGATTCTAACGCTGAACTAACTCTAAACCAAAGAGGTGTATGGATGGAGGGTTAGATTGACAATAAATGCTCTTTCTCAATCACTTGTCTACTCTGGACCCTATTTCCTGCCAGATTTGGTGTGGTCGGCTCTTGTGTGGCCTCCTACCGCGCACAATTGACATAAACAAACCATCTTTACAAATCAAGCTTGTAAAACATGATAAATTTTACTTTGTCCATACAAATGAGATATCCCACTTAAACATACTAGTCGTCAATCAAGCTTCACAAAAAACACTCCATGAAACAAAGCATGAGCTAACTCATCACGTAAGTCATTCACGATAGGGGGGAGCCCAGAGCCCCTCACACACCCAGGGAGGACCTCATCATTGTCGCCCTGGAGGAAGGCTCTATAGAGCGTAAGCCCCGAGAACCCCTCCGACGTTAGCGCTTGCGAGTTGTGCTCGACACCAGCATGGGTAGCAGGGCCGCTTGCTGACGACTGTGAACCGAGTCTTTGGGCCTCTAGAAATAATGCAAGCCTGAAACTGAAATACCTAGAAAGGTGAACAGAATCTTTGGGCCTCTAGAAAGATTTGTTACCTCCTCAAGCAGCATCAAACAATTCCATGCGTGCACCACAAATCTATACCAAGTTTAATCATGATCTACTTTTCCAAATCAGAATTAGTGCTAGAGCGAGCAAGATCAATGATAAGGTTGTGAGATAGAGAAGGAACGAACAAACTCACCCCTCTCGCGACATCCCTGGAAGATGTGCCACCGCCGCGCACGACTGAGGGAGAAAAATGACTGGTGAAGCGGGAGCGGGGCGAGCTACGAAGGACGGAGGGAGAGGGCAGCCGGAGGAGAGAGAGGGATAGCGGCGGAGCGGCGCTTGGGCGGGCGGACTGATGGGGAATAGAGAGGAGTCGTGCGAGGTGGGCGGAGGGAGCGATCTGGTGCGGGCAGGGGAGTTTTTTTTAGTTCTCTTTTAGTGGGCCCGAGGAGAACTAACCCAATTAGAATCTCTCCACCGGGCTAGTTTTTTAGCTAGGTTAGAGCAAACTAGCTCAAACTAACTCCTCCTCTTTGGATAATTTGAGGCTATTTCAACCCAAACTAGCTCTAACTTAGGGATCCAAACAAAGACCATAGCACATTGTTTTTTATGGCCATATCACCACATTGTTTTCTACTGCTGGTTCAGTCAGCTGTCATGGTTCGCACTGTTGGTTCATTGGGCTGTCGTGGTTCGCACTCCTCTGACGTGACTCTTTGCTCCTTCTTACTACGTACTTCACCGACATGGGGGGGAGCCAGCATTCGGTCGACATGTCATGCACCAGATTAGAGTGCGGAGCGAAAGGGGGGCATCACCCCGGTCGTAGCGCCAGTAATTCATTACTATAGTGAGTAGTCATATCACAAGTGTTTCCAGCAGTAACGCGCTGTCAAATCGCACATCCCGACCTTTCCAGTAGTAAGTAAGTTAAATCCGCTACTCCCTCACCCTCCTCGCCTCTCTGTCAAACCGCCTACGTGAAAACTGCCGCGCGTACTGCCTGTGAAAAGCCCCTCCCTCAACTTCTAACTACGTGGAAATAGTTCGAGCTTGTTCGTTTTATATAAATACTAATGCTGTATGTTTATTCACCCGTGGGGTTGTTCAATGAATGGAGGGCCGGGGAGCACAAGTGAACAATACTACTACTAGTAGTAAGTAGGAGTCATACAGTTAGTCACATTAAATAGAGAGTTTCTTTTCTTTAATGCCACGTACACAAATAGAAATGCTTGTTGTGGAGAGAAAAAGATAATCACACCACTATATAGGTACATAGGGGCCTAAGAGCTTGCTTTACTAGGGTTTCTCTCTTCATTCTCTCATCCTCTCCATATCTAAACAAGACAGTAGTAGCGACATTTTCTGTCTGCTCACCGCTAGTCACATATCCGGCTGGATCCCTTCGGCCAGTGTATGTAGAGGACTAAAAGGTGCATCATTCACGCAGTCATCGCCGGCCAGGGAGGAAACCCACAGCTGCCGGCGGGGCCCGATCCTCTGCCCGTGCCGTTCTCTCCGACACAGCACCGGCTCGGGAGGTCCTCCAACCCTTCTTCCTCCCTGCCGTATTGTGCGCAAATCGGACCTACCGCCGCCGACATCCCGACGACCCTCAGGTTCAAGTTCTTCAAAAGCGGCCTTGATCTACTGCCCCAACTCTTCACGTGTCTGCATGTGCATCTTTCTCTACTTCCATCAGCTCTTCCAAATCCACCTAAATGTTAGTATTATTAGAGCTAAAGCTACTTCATGCATTCGAATCTAGGACTTGGTTCAAACAATGAAGAAAGGGGGAAAGTCGTAGCATGAATCTAGGACTTGATTCATAGAGGAAATAACATGGGGAAAGTAGTAGAGACCGGATACACAACCAGTCTCTTGGTCGAGTAGGGAAATAATGGGAAAACTCAGTACAAAATGGATAAGGAACAAATCTATTATTGGTTGAAAAAAGGATAGAAAGTGGCAGCTGGTGGACAAGTCAACAGAGTATGTCCAGGATTAGACTTGCTGCCCTCACATAGTAAAAGGTCTCCAGGATTAGGTTTGCTGCCCTCACATAGTAAAAGGTCTCCAGGATTAGATTTGCTTCCCTCACATAGTAAAAGGTCTCCAGGATTAGATTTGCTGCCCTCACATAGTAAAAGGTCTCCAGGATTAGATTTGCTGCCCTCACATAGTAAAAGGTCTCCAAGATTAGATTTTCTACCTCCACATAGTAAAAGGTCTCTAGGATTAGATTTGCTGCCCTCACAGAGCATGAACAAACTCGGCATCACCACTTTATGCCTCCTTGTATGTACATTGTGCTAATGCGTCCACTATCGCATGTCCTTATACCAACCTTTTGCTGTTGTTAATGTAAGGGCGCATGTAAAATGAAGCGATCACACTGTTACCTTAAGGACATGTCTAATCAGTGTTATTGTTAATCTAGTGCCTCCAGTGATATGATGCAATTAAACTGTGTTACTGAAAGTGCGTTATATCGACTAGAGGGGGGGTGAATAGGCGATTTTTATGAAAGTCTTCAAAACGTGGAAGTTATGAAGACAAACAGTAGAGATAAGCCTATCACTATGCAGCGGAAGTTAGATTACACTAGGAAAGCCATGGTCAAGTATTCAATAGAGTGAAAGCACAATGACAAGTAGCTGCAGTGTAATAAGGATCAGGTAGGAAGAAGTTATGAAGCCAAACAAATCATACAGTTACGTTGTGAAGACAAAAGGTATAGCAAGCATGCACTGGCTTCACAATGAGTAACAGTAAGTAAAAGGAAGTGAAGATGAAACCAGTGACTCGTTGAAGACAATGATGTGTTGGACCAGTTCCAGTTGTTGTGACAACTGTACGTCTGGTTGGAGCGGCTAGGTATTTAAACCTTAGGACACACAGTCCCGGACACCCAGTCCTGAACACGCAGCTCAGGACACCAAGTCCTCACCGTATTCTCCTTGAGCTAAGGTCACTTAGTCCTCGCCCAATCACTCTAGTAAGTCTTCAAGGTAGACTCCCAAACCTTCACAGACTTCGTTTACTGGCAATCCACAATGTCTCTTGGATGCTCTGAACGCGACGCCTTACCGTCTGGAGGATTCACAGTCCTCAAGTGTAATAAGTCTTCAGATCACACAGACAAGAAGACTTAAGTGATGCCCAATGTTCTTTGGCTCTGGGTGGTTAGGGCTTTTCTCCTCGCTAGGAATTTTCTCTCAAAGGCTTCGAGGTGGGTTGCTCTCAAACGACAAAAGCCGTGCACTAAAATCTGAGCAGCCAACCGTTTATGGTTGTAGGGGGTGGGCTATTTATAGCCACTTGGCAACCCGACCTGATTTGTCCGAAATGACCCCGGGTCACTAAGGAACTGACACGTGTCTCAACGGTCAGATTTCAAACTCTCATGGCAACTTTACTTGGGCTACAAGCAAAGCTGACTTGTCCGGCTCTGGACAAGATTCGCTCTCATTGTCTTCACTCGAAGACATAGGTTTTTGGTTTAGGCATCACTTCAGTCATTCTGACTGGTTCTCCTGGACCCCACTTAATAGTACGGTGGTTCCTATGACTCAACACAAAAGAAAAAGAACTACAAAAGATCTAAGTCTTCGAGCTCCACAGGCTTCATAACGTGTCTTCTTTTGTCATAGTCTTCAATGTGAATATCTTCATATACCACCTTTGGCTTCAATGTCTTCATACATTTTTAGGGGTCATCTCTGGTAGTAACACCGAATCAATGAGGGACTTCTACCTGTGTTATCCTGCAATTCTCACAAACACATTAGTCCCTCAACTAGGTTTGTCGTCAATACTCCAAAACCAACTAGGGGTGGCACTAGATGCACTTACAGTTACAAATGGTACTCCTGCTATTTTCCCTAGTATGATAAGTAAGTTGCTTGTTTACGCTGCCGAGTGACCTGGTGTCCCCATGGTCCCATGCCCTTAAACCAACTCTTTAGCTGCTGATGATTTACTGTATCTGGTAAACAAGTAATGCCACCATTAAAGTAATCCCATATTTGACGAATGTCATAGTTGATCATAATGCTTGCGGTAACATGAAGCATTGCTAACGTTTTAAAATTTCTACTGTCCTTGCATGATTGACATGAACATAATTAAGATGCTTCTTTTCATTTCGTCAATGTTTTGTATATTCTTATTGACCAGCAACTGTTTACTTTCTATCTTTTTGTGCAGATAGGGATATCCATTTCACCTTGTTGCTATTGTGACCTTTTGGTGAACTACACAAAACACTTTTTTTGGAATGGGTGTCTTGTGGAGTTCAACTAAATGTCACGTGGGCAACATATCTCAATTTTGGTGGAACTGCACAAAATGGTGACTGGAGTTTCCAAAATCTCCATCAAATTTTGCTGGTAATCTCGTGCAACATTTTATTAGCTTTTACAAGATGAGCCATCACTGTCACCACAATGGCACTTTATTTTAGTGGAACTGCACAAAAGGATAAGCAAATTATAGTTGCACCTTACATGAGCAGGACAACCAACCTTAATGTTGATGAATTTTAGTGCAACTACTAAAGAGGAACTTGCCAGCTCATGAGAGCAAGTACTTCTTGCTAGCTGAATGATGAAACCTTTGCTTCATTTCAGGTGAACCGCAGAAAAAGGCGCATGAATTGAATCATGGAACTCTAGGCTGGCCTCATCCGAGTGGAGTTGCAGGCTCACCACATCGAGTCATGGCGGCATAGGGCCCCTCACATCGGTCAGTACTGTCCTTTGTCAACATGATTGTGCTTTGCCATACTGTGCTAGTGTTCTATTTTTTAAATAAAGCTATTCTATTGCAATGTTTTCTCGTTTTGGAAATAAAGTTTGCGTCAACTAGTGCCACTATTATAGTAATCATGCTCTTTCTTATCTGTGCAAACAGGAATACTCAATTACAGATGTTGTGATGGTCAAGAGCATTCACCAAGTTCTTGGGTTGTATGACACGGCTAGCCAAGATGGATTTAATCCTGATATTCAGTTTATCAAAAGTCTCTAATGGGTTAGTTCTGAATCTTGCATGTTGGGAATCAATGAGATGTGTAGGCATCTTTGTTGTACTTATTGTTTGAATCTTATTTGTTGGTTCTAAATCTTGCAAGCTGGGAATCAATGGGATGTGTAGGCATCTGTGATGTACTTATTATTTGAATCTTATTTGTTGGTTCTGAATCTTGCAAGCTGGGAAACATGGCATGATGATGCAGAGGACATCAACCATAACAAATAGTTCAAACTTGGTAGTATTATCTGTGTGAAAGTGCGACAAATGTGCTGATCGTGTGTGTCCTGAGAATAATAATTCTAATTGTTGTGCATGTTGATCCTGTGGCACTGATAGAACGAGCCCATGCATTGCTTGTTTTAAGAATAAATTTATATTAAAGCTAATTAAATTTAAATAAAGTGACCAATAACGCTTATTATTACAGTACCAATACAGACCCGCTCATGAAACGACGTGTGGCCGGAATAAGTTTCTTAATGGAGGCGTTAGAATGCGCCGAGGGTGCATGTTCTGCCGGGCGTGCACCGGGCGAGGGAGGGGTAGTAACTGTTGTCGCCTGCAGACACTCAGTTTACTGTTGAATCCAGTTCCCCAAGAGGTGAAAAATTAACTGATGTCGCCGCCTATCCACTCGTTCACTTGAAGAGACTCCAATGGAGATACGAGGGGTGGGCCTGCTGGATATGGACTTTAGCAAGGAGTTCACCTTTGAGTTCTCCATTAAGTCCCATGGCTGCACCAAGTTGAATGTGATGTACACCAATGATCTGGACTCGGTGAAGCTCTGCCTCGCCGAGTTCAAGCAGTACCTATAGGATGAGAAAGCACAAGGTCACAGGACTAGACCTTGTGCACATCCATTCGTCTCCTGACAAGGACCAGCGGATTGCGGTCACCCAGGTCACGTGCAGGACGAGGTTCTCGTCTACCATTGTGGTGGGGCCATCAGAGGTTCTGGAGCATTTGCATGTTTCATCGGTAGCGCTGACTGCACCTTCGCTAAGGTGGAGAGAAGGAATAACACGATGATTTGGCCATCCAGTGCAACAAGCTTGTCGACATCCAGAAGCAATACAAGATCATCGGCAACGGGCAGGAGAAGGACTCTGTGGTTGACCTCGCTGAGACCATCATCGACCCCTTCTACGCCAGCATGAAAGAAGACAACGATACCAAGCACCTGAACACGTGGGAGGTACTTTTGAATCTAGCCTACATAACCTACACGGCCAAGGATACATACGCATGCTACAACATGTACAAGCGGATCATCGACATGAGGGCATGTCTGCTTCCCGTAACCGACGAGTACATGGACAGCCGCAGCGTCATGATCAAGCATGCCAGGAAGGTCTAGATGTTGTACTTTATATGTTTATAAGCACCTTTATCATCTGAGTGTTTCACGCATTAGCCTATGTGTCGTAATTATCTATTTTGTCCGAAATATTTCTTCTAATAACCCATTAACCAGTTTTCGTTTTAGTGGCTGTTTGCTTATGTATGTAACTAGTTCACTCGTCCATTAAAAAAAACTAGTTCACTCGGCTGCCGTGCTTTGAATCTCCTTCCACCCAACGTATTCCCCTTCTCAGGTGGACCGAGCAGGTCTCGTACACAGACATATGGGACCAACCACCTATCCATTTGTATTTCTATATTTTGTTCAATCTTTCATCCTCTTCCTATACAGCGGCTGGCAGGGCCGGCCCTGGTGGGGGGGCAGGGGGGCGGCCGCCCCGGGCCCCCAACATCTAGGGGCCCCCTCCCAGACATGCTCTACGCAGGTGGCCCATAGGCCCGTATCTTCCCAGGACGAAATTGGCTCCATAAAGGAAAACCTATGCTCACCACAAAAAATGAAATGAAAGCCTAGCAAAACTAGACAAGGACACAATCAGTAATTCATTACTTCCATCTCCCGAAACGAAATAAGGACCATATTGTACGCACGCAATCACGTCATACAATCAATACGATTGTAACTCGTCAGATGTGAGATCGGATCCCTAATTCACTCCCTATTCCCTTTTTCTTGGCCCCGAACTTCAGATCCCGCCACTAGAGAATACTCCGGCGACCTGGTCCCGAACATCATATAGGAGTACTATCTGCCGGCGGCGTGCGAGTGTGAGTCGTAGCTGGGCGTGGCCACACAGGACTCACACGCACATCGTCAGGCCATGGCGATTGACAGCGCCGAGCCCGTCCGTTATCCACTTTGCAGGCGCTGGGAGTACATCGCCGAGTGCCTTCGTCCACATCATGTTGTTGTGGAGCGCGTAATCAAGAACGCCTATCGGCCGATGTGATTGTTCTGAGGTATATCATCTTACTATTTCCCTATTATTTACACTGCCCTCATCATCTATTCACTGTCATTTAACCTTGTTCGGTGCTGCGTAGCTGGGTTTTTTCGATGTTTTACGGGATCAATGGATGTCTAACGTTAGGAGTTTTTTTCCTCTTCATGCATATGTCTATCCCCAATAGAAGAATGAGTGATTTCTTGCCATGCAATGATGCAAATCATGGCCTTACCACTAGGACGTGGATGGCCATCAGGATTTTAGAAGAAACTTAGGATAATATGTAAAACAGTTTTGCTAAAGCACATCTAGATGTGCCATAAGTATTGCACATCTAAATCTTATGTCATTGATCTTATGCGGAGATTTGTGTGGGAATTTTCTTTTGCTTTTTTCCTTTCCTTTCTATACTTGATTGTCTCACTTAGATGTGCAATAACTATAGTACATCTAGATGTGCCCTAGACAAACCCTATGTAAAAAATATTAGTTGTAAATACCAAAATTGGATGCACTTAAGTGTTTATTGGTTATAAATATATATATTATTGTCCCTTTTTTTGGGGGCCCTGGATTTTTGACTTGCCCCGGGCCCCCAAAATATCAGGACCGGGCCTGGCGGTTGGCCATCATAGCCTATGGTGTTGGTCAAGCCATCCCTCTACTCTCACACATTGCCCGCCGGTGGCAGCTCCACTGGCCCACCCTAGACCCGAACAAGCCAACCCTCATACTCCCCTCCGCTTGTGTCTTCCCCCGCTCCAGTATGTTTGGTTCGAGGTCTCGACATCGTCCTCCGCCTTGGTTCTCTCGCCGCGGCGCCGCCATCTGTCGTTCCCAACATGGTCAGCAAAACAAGAGGAATCGGGAGACAACTGTTCGTCGAGAGGCTGACAGTCTCGGGCCCACCAAGCCCATGGCCTAGGTTTTGTTGTTTAACATGGGCAACCCATGACATGTTTCAATGTTTTTCGGATCCAGCAGGTATCAAGCGGCCTCTGGGCCTCCCAACCTAGCTTGTCTATAACATCACCAGCCCAAGTTATGTCTGTTTTTGGAAGACGATGCACAGCTCTGTTCTATTTTTCTATAAGAATGCAAAACTGAACCTATGTTTTCCCTTCTATAATAGTACACACACACACACACACATATATATATATATATATCTTCTATTTCTTTTATTACATATATACATAATAGAAACAACATAAGGTTCCGTTAAACCAATCGTTCGTCCAACCATTTTATAGACCTTCCCACTTCCTTTTTTTCATTTTTATTAATCCTATATCTGAATTTTCTCCCACTTTCTTTTTTGATGTAAACTCAGATTTCTTCCAGTACTTTTCCCTAGAACCAACTCAAATGTCCCTCGTCTAGCCTAAAAAATAATAATACGCCACGTCCTATTAACTCATCAAATTAAAATGATATTTTCTTTTCTAAATAGAAAGTTCTTACAAAATAGTAATAATAATTGTTTATATATAACTTGGCAAGTTAACTCTTAGTGATTGGATACATAAGCTTGCAAATATTTTATTGATCAATGCAGTAATAGACGTGTAATCATGTGTTTATGTTTTTATAACATTTCTTCATCCAGCCCAACATGATATTTCACCTAGCCCAGCAAGTCCACAGATTTCAAGAAAAATGCAAATGGGCCTTAAATTCTACCATATATATAAACAGGCTGCATAGATGCTACATCATTGTTTCACCGAGCCCACCAAATGGACTAAAAAACAAATGGACTGCTGACATGTGGGCCAGTAGGTCGAAGCCTAAGCAAGGCGTTGGATTTACATCCAACGGTTGGCATTCTTCTTCAATCTCTTGTCTTCTTCTCCCAGCGCTGCCGGGACCGCCTGCTCCAGCCTCCGGCGTCCAACGGTGTTGTTTTGCGCGCCTCGCAGCAAAAAACTACCCTGCCGATGGCCAGGCCATCCCTCCACTCCGCACCTCCTGTTATTCTCTACCTAGTGTAGGCCCACCCCGCACCCGAACCCGTCAAGTTTCCCACTCCTCTTTGTCTGTGACTCCACTACCGCGTCTTCCCCATCTCCGGGTCGTTCCAGTATGGGGCCTTGCTTTCGTGCACTGCCTCGCTGTGATCGGCGCGATGTGGTCAACAAACGGGAGTCATCGGAAGAGGACTGTACGTGGAGATCCTGACAGCTGGGACCCACGAGGTCCGTGGTCGCACGCAAGGAAAGTTCCTCCTTATTAAGCTGTTTCCTCCCCTGACAGCTGGGACTACTGGCTGTATCTTCACACGGAAGGAAGTGCCTCCTTGTTATGCAAAAAAACTACTCCTCTCGATGACAGCTGGGACCCGGCAGATTTGGTGGCTGACTTATGTGCCTACTAAGAAGACGTCTATGTAGGGCTTTGTCAACTTAATCAACAAATGATTCTAGCAGATAGACCATTGGATGTTAATCCTACAACCGTGCTCCTTCTTCAACCTACGTTCTAGCTCCTGTCTCCCGTGGGCGGCACCGCAGCAGTGCTGCCGTGCACCCAAACCAGTCAAGTTTCCCACTCCTCTGCATCCGTGACTCCACTACCGCGTCATCCCCATCTCCGGGGCCTCGCCTCATCCACCGGCGTTGGTGAGCTCGGCACGGTGTGGTCAATGTGGTCAACAAACGAGTCATCGGAAGATGACTGTACATGAGAGGCTGACAGTGGGGACGCACCATGCCCATGGACGCATGCATGCAACTGCATCCTTTTTACCTTGAAAAATAATGTTTTCTCCACCTGACTGCTGGGACCCACCAGCTAAATCTTCGCACGAAAGGAAGTGTGTCCTTATTACGGGCAAAAAAAATGTCCCCCCTGACAGCTGGAACCGAGCAGCTATATATTCGCACGCGAGGAAGTGCGTCCTTATCCTCCCTGACCGCTGGGACCCACCCGGTCGAAGCATACGTACCATTGTCTATCTTGTCGGAATGTGTACGTACATACTGGTCAATCGGTCGCTCTGCAACGATGAACCGTGGGCGAGTAAGTAGCGGCACATGTCATAGTAGATCCCCCACGTAGCAGCTCAGGCTGTCCCGTCTAAACCGTGTATACGTACATACAGACACACGCCAAAAAATACGGCCACGTATGTACATAAAGGCAGGGTCTCGAGCGCGTACACGCGCATATATATATGGACGGCCAGGGCTTGTGTATATGGAGAGGCAACAGACGGCAGCAACAGCGTCCTGTTCATCGGCAGCGAACCGGCTAGGTCGGAACGAAGAAACAACATCATGTTCATCGGGAGGAACCGACTGGGTCGGCAGACGTCGTGTTCATCGGGAGACAACCGGCTTGGATGGAACAGCCGATCGAAACGAGGCCTGGCATAACACAGAACGAAGGAAACGGCCTTGTGTTCGACCGACCACGATTGAAACGGGATTGTGTTCATCGTGAGGGGTCTGTCGTACCGCAAAATGGAGGAAACAGACTTTTCTTGGACCTCCTATGGTCAAAACATGTTCCTGTTGATCGGGAGGGGTGTGGCGTACCGCAAAACAGAGGAAACGGACTTGTGTTGGATAGCTACAATCAAAACGGGAGTCCTGTTCATCGGGAGGTGTGTGGCTTACCGCAAAACGGGACTCAATGAGGTACTGTTCCTCTCCACCGTCGACTGCCTCCATGGGCTACTGTTCATCCACCGCCAACCTGCTCTAGCCTCCACCTGTGACTGTTCATCCATGGGCTCCTGTTCATCCAGCCTCCACCGCTCCTCCATCGGCTACTATTCAACCAGCCCTCCACAGGGTCCTGTTCATCCAGCCCTCCACGGGGTCCTGTTCATCCACGCCCAACCGGCTCGACCGGGGTCCTGTTCATCTAGCAGCAACGGCCTCTACTACCATGGGATCCTATTCATCCAACCCCCACCAGGAACTGTTCATCCACCCCCCCCCCAACAACGCTCACTGTTCATCCAGAGGCAACATCGATCGACCTCAGTTAGTAGTAGTAGCAAAGGAATCACTAGGGTTTAGTTAATAGCAAGGGATCCATCGCTCAGGTTCAGTAATGTAGCTAGTGCAATCGCTCAGGTCAAGTTAGAGCCCGATGCCTCGCTCGAGTTCAGTTAGAGCGCAACGCCTCGCACACATGCGCGTACGTGTACGAGAGAAACGCGCATCGCTCGGCCGCCGACCACCCACCGTAACCGGGAACTCCCCGATATTTTCCTCGCCCTCACTTCTACCACGGTTTTTTCCATCATGGACGGCCCAAAGAATGTCATGCAGCTGCATCTCCATCCCGCCCAGGATGAATAGCCTGTTTTCTTTCATGATTTTTTGTCATAGAAGTAGGAGCCCACCACATCTATGATGATACCGGGTTTTGTCACAATTATCGGCATAGAAGTGTCGTAAGCATGACATAAAAAAATTTCGTTCGGCCTAAAATGTAACGGATGTGTCTTTTTTTGTAGTGACAACAGGTTCCTTTTGCAAAACTTGTTTGTTTAACTGCTTTGCTGCTGCAACCGGTTGCTCTAATCACGTTACTGGCTACTGATGTCATTTGGAGCTACATCGGTATTTCCCCAAAGAGGAAGGGATAATGCAGCACAACGACGGTAGGTATTTCCCTCAGATATGAAACCAAGGTTATCTAACCAGTAGGAGAACCAAGCAACAAAAGGTAAACAGCCCCTGCACACAGATAACAAATCCTCGCAACCCGACATGTTAAAGGGGTTGTCAATCCCTTTCGGGTACGGTGCCATAAATTGGTGCATGACGGGAAAAAGTTATAATAGATTGGATAAATAGATCGCAAATAAAATAAAGTGCAGCAAAGTATTTTTTGGATTTTTGGATTAATAGATCTGATCATAAACTCAAAGTTCATTGACCCAACATACACACCGCAAAAGAGTTACATCATATGGATCTCCAAGAGACCATTGTATTGAGAATCAAGAGAGATGAAGCCATCTAGCTACTAACTACGGACCCGAAGGTCTACAAAGAACTACTCACGCATCATCAGAGAGGCACCAACGGAGGTGGTGAATCCCATCCGAGATGGTGTCTAGATTGGATCTGGTGGTTCTGGACTCTGCGGCGGCTGGATGAATATTTCATCGGCTTCCCTAGGATTTTTGGAATATTGGGGTATTTATAGAGGAAAGAGGTGGTCTGAGGGGCACCCTAGGTGGGCACAACCCACCAGGGCGCGCCTGGGCCTCCTGGCGCGCCCTAGTGGGTTGTGCCTCCCTTGGGGCACCCCACAGGCGCAACCAGGGCCCGTTGTGCTCCTTTTGGCCCATAAAAATTCTCCATAAAGTTTCATGGCATTTGGACTCCGTTTGTTATTGATTTTTTGCGATGTAAAAAATATGGAAAAAACAGCAACTGGCACTTGGCACTATGTCAATAGGTTAGTACCAAAAAATGATATAAAATGACTATAAAAATGATTGTAAAACATCCAAGACTGATAATATAATAGCATGGAACAATCAAAAATTATAGATACATTGGAGACATATCAGCTACTCAACTTTTTAGGATCCAAGAGAAACTCCAATGCCACAACAGGTACCTTTTGCAAAATTTGTTTGTTTAACTGCTTGGCTGCTGCAACCGGTTACAATGATGTTAACAACTACTTTTCAGCATCCAATTGAAATTGTTTAATTCAGTTTTTAACTGGTTTGCTGTTACAACTCCTAGTTGAGATGTTTTGCTAACTTCAACTTTTCAGAATCCAATCGGAACTTTAATGGAAAAATAGGTTAGCCCAAGATCAATGAGCGAGGTCCCCATGGACGTTGTATCATCCCACATGAGTAGCCCCGGCCCAATCGTGCATGATGAATTGCCCACTACGAATGCTCTAGAGGCTAAACTATTGGTAGAAAGAGGTTCTGCTTCTGCACTTAGAGATGAAGTTGACTTGTTGAGGAAGTAAACAACATAATCACAAGCATTACTCAATACAACCATTAAATATTTGGTGGATTTCAAAACGAAGCAAGCTGAGACTGACCGCATTGTTAAGGTCCAGAAGGAAAAAAGGAACTTAAATTCCCACTTGGTAAATCATGGGTGAAATGTTCTTTCCATCATTGAATAACCTTTGTGTTGTTTGTTCATGTAATCGATCGAACCATTTGTTTTAGAGATCATGTAATAATTGTTTCTTGTGTTTTGGTTTGTAATTTTTTTAGCTCAAGTCTGTATTAATTGATAAGACTCTAAGACATTTCATTTTGATTACCGTGCCAGACCTACCAATATGCCAATCGGGCTGAATGTGCATTCAGCAATAATAGTAGTATAGATGGTCCTTTAGTGGCACGCATCTGAAAGGGCCAAGATGTTGTACTAGCTTCCCTAAAAAAAGGATGCTCTTTTAGAAAGAAGAAAAAAGTACAGTGGCCTGGCTTGTGTATGTTAGTTGATATTATTGATCCATATACTCTATAAGTGTTAATATGTATGTTTGTTTTGTACATTATTGGTTGATTGACTCGGTATTTGAATCTTGATACATTACTTGTGTACATATCTAAATGGGAGTACACATTATGCTGCGTGTGACACTTGAGTTGGACATAAAGTGGTTTCAAATATTCGAATTCACCTTAAACTGGATTCTAGCTTCTGAATTCGAGTATCAACATTTGTAAATCAGATTCATATATGATAGTGGAATACATCTTTGTCGTGCTTTTGAAGATATATAAAAACACATAGAATGATTTATAAAGATTCGTATAGGAATACAAAATGGATTCGAATTTAGTTGCCAGGGTAAACGTGGATGCTTATTGTCCCAAATTTCAAAAGAAGCAGCAAAATGTCCACTCCCACGTCGGCTACCCAAAGCTAGTGTTTGGGAGATGGAAATTACTTTCTACCCCTTACACGGACAATCCATCGGCCCGATTTCCATTGCTCTCAATCGGGGTAGGTTCGTAACTTCAATTAGAGGTGACACAACCGCCTTTGAGCCCATTCCAACACGGTGGGTGCCAAACAAGGTCGGCAAAACACATTTGATTCAAGCTCGTCCGAAAGACCTATGTCTCTTCCTCCATTTCCCCATTCATACATGGTGGTTGGCAAAACAAACTCGACTCGGCCGAGATCGATGTAGGCAAATATTTTCAATAGGGGCAGGTTTGTAACTTCACTCAGACATGGCACAACCGCCCTACATGTCAGCCCCGTTCATACACCGTGGGTGCCAACCATGGCCGCCAAAACACCATCTCCTCGCCCGAAATTTCTCTGGGCAAATATTGGTGAGATGCGAGATCACCGTCCTATCCCCAACCGATGAGACATCCAAGTTTGGAGGGCTAATCTTGTAACTTTCCCATATTTCAGATAGGCGTCTCCCAGAAACATGGTTCCCCATACCTCTCCCTCCATTTTCGTATTCATACACCATCCGCGCTAGAACACCACCCCCACACCAGCCTCCTCCGTCCGCCACCCCATCAATTGGCGCCGTCCTCCACCCCATCCATCGCCACCGTCCTCCACCATGCCGGAGTGCCTACAAAGACTGCTCGTCCACTGCTAGAGATGGACATTTCTCATCCACAGCGACGAACCAGGAGCCTTGCATCACGTCCTCTCGCTTCAATGGTGTCATCGCCCTTTTTGCTGGGGCCACTCACACGACCTTCTCATCCACCCCAACGGGACTTATCCCCCGATGCACCCATCTACCGTCGTAGATCTGCTTCAACGCCACTGATAGCCATCGCACCCCCGATGCCTACACGACGCCGCAAGAGAGGTGGTACTTCATATGTGCTCAACTTTTTGATCTCAACCAGAAAATAGATCGTAACTCGATTACTGTACTTTCTTTTCAGCTCTTAGAATTTAGTTCTTAGTTCGAAGCAAACAATGGATGTTGAATAGCAATCTGTGGTTTGCAGCTTTAAATCTACCATGGTACAATCATAATATGGTTTAATTGATCATGTTTAGGGTTTAATTGATCATGTTGGTTCCGTGGTGGTTTCTTTTATAGAAATCAGAAGGGAAACCCTCTTTTGGTAAAAACTACTTAGGGTTTCCCCCTTTTATAATCACTATACGATCAACATACGTGCTTCGTGTCATAATAGCACTACTCCACCCATCAAGCTAAACAAGCTTAGTTGTTCAAATATGAATCTGATATTACAAAAATAGAGTCGTTTAATAGGTCAACTGAATGTTCCTAATTTAGTTTCGAAAATGCATGTTCGCTGCTCCTGTGTATATCTACAGGGTGCCCACGGTGGGCCATGGCCCACCCTGGGATTTTGGGTCGGCCCAGGCCCCGATTCCCCTCTGTTCTGTTGCGCTTCCGATCACTACTCGCCCCCAGCCGCCTGCCTCACGAGCGACTTTCTGTCCCCTGGCGGCATGACTCTAGGAGGACACGCCAGACTAACAGGAGGTCGGGAGCTGTTCACCCAACAACATCACCGCTACCCGGGCACACCGCCGTGCCTACCTTCCCAGTCCGTTCAGGGCCCAGGCGTGCATCCTCAGCATTGAACAACCACTCCTCATCACCCATTTTCTAATTGATTCAATACTCATTAGGCAGGACTGTCACTAGGATTTGTTGTGTACTGAGTGCTACCTACACTTAATGGTTCAGATGTATTTCAATAATCTTTAGTACCTATAAAGTTCACATGCTTTCAAAATTCTAGCCCTAGGAACAGACACTAGTCATTTTGGATTGTTGGTCATATTGAAATTGACCCAGCTTACTACTGCAGGCCAGGTTTGTTGACAATTTTACTTGTCTTTCTTACTCATTCGATATGATATCCAATTATTCATGTCGATTAGTTGCAAACAATAAGTGCTAGACCAACTTCTTGATTCAGATTCTGGATGGTTTCTTACTGCAGTTACAATTCTGCATACTTGTCCTAGTAAGCTCACAAGTAATAATTGATTCACTACATCTATGCTTGCCTTGTCATATTTGTTTTCAATATTCTTTTAGGGTGGACCACCCTATTTCCAAATACTGGAACCACAAACATGAGTGAATAGTATTTCTCTGTGTGATCTCTTCCATCATGTGTGGGCAACGAACACTGCATTATATAGAAAGAAAGTGGCATTTCCACCTTTTACATAGACTGCGATCTTTTACATGTTATACAATCTGCCTACTTGCTTTGTGTCGCACTACCAGCACTCCACCCTTGAAGCTAAACATCATGCCACTCATAATTCCTTAGTTTATTTGTTCAAATACGAATTTGATATGATTCTAATGTTCCTACTTCAGTTTTGAAATGTGTGTCTGCCTGTTATAGAGACATAACAGGTTTGTATTTCTGTGTCTGGTCTAATAAGCATGGTTGGGGTGAACTTTGCATATGCAGGGGTTTATAGGGAGACACTCTTTGAGTTGAATCCGCAAAGCATTCCGTAGATAATCTGACTACTTTTGTGTTTTCATGAATCTCATATATTGAACAGCATCATAATGATTATGAGCTTGCGCGCATGAAAATAATAAAGAAGAACAATGCCATGGCTATCAAACTTGGCATTAAGGGACTGAAATCAAGTCTGGATGCAATGCAATGTAATGAAAACGCTCTCCACCTATAGATTCATGCTCAGAATATGATCCTAACAGTGATTCTGAACTAGAGGGAGACCTAAGACAATGTAGCTCCCTAGTGGAAGAGTCAAAGGCAGATGCCCTATCTTATTCACCCATCAACGTGCTTGCTCTAACTTTCCAAGGTTATAGTGGTCGAGCATATCTTGCAACTGAAGCTTTGCGTTGCTTCTACTTTGTTGCACTGCCATTAGCTTAGATTACACATCATGTATGTGAATACACCCTGCCTATCCATTTTTAGTATATATTCCATCTGTCATCATACCATATTTATACATTCAAATGTTGTTCTTGTGTATCAGACGTTCAAAAGGAAGAGGGCGATTCTTGATCACGGAGGAGCACGAGCAAAGTATTTGGAGAAGGTAGTGACAAATGATAAATCAAATAGTCCATTAGGTGTAGTTGCAATATCACCTGACCCACAAAACACGGTCCCAACTTTAGCAGACTCTAGCCCTACTACACTAGTCATCTCTGATGCCCCAACTCAGTAGACCCCAACTGCAGCAAACAGTATGATGATGCCAGTTGACATAGCACCAGCTCTACGACCCAAAACCCCCCATTTCAGCAAAGAGTACACCAAATCTAGTTGCCAAATCCCTTTTCGAACGAGAGAGAGCCCCAATTGCATCAAATAGGACCCTTGTTCCATTTCTTCCTAGTTTAGAAGACGAAGGTTATATTGTTGTCAAGAACTTTGTGCGCATCTTTCCTTCATGAAAAGATTATACCGCAGACACAAAACAATTTCGAGTCTTCCTCCGCTACTTACGCGTAAGTGATGTACTAATGTTATTCATGGTAATTACTTCATATGTTTCTACTCACAGAAGACACAAGATTTCATTCTTTTAAATAGGGCAGGAACAAACTAGATTGTTAATACGAGCAAGGGTTGGTTGCTCTTTTCAAGCACTCGTTGATGAAGTATCGTTCCTACCCGAGGCAAGCGCACTTCGATGGCAAGCCTCTAAACAAAATTTCTATAAAGTCTCCAGTGCTACATTTATCAGACAGTGACTAGAATAATCTTGTTACACATTGATCTCGTCTGTAGCGTAAGGTACTATCTATGATATCACATCACAATTTGAACTACATTTCTGAATGTGCCTTAACGTCTCACTTGTGGGAAAACTGTTTGCAGAAGAACATTCATTCTCAAGGGACCACCAAATCTCGCAACTATACTGCACACTGCATTGCTCTTGTGAGTACCTCTTGCCCTATATGACCATACTTACTTTCATAGCTGGTCGATTATGTAGCATCACTTCACATCTTAGCCTCGTTATCGTCCATTTGGTGGACATTATAAGATCCGTATGGACTCTTACATAAGTTTAGAATCAACCCAATGCTTTTAAAGAGGTTTAGCTCTGCAGTCCTCTTGTAAGGACTGAACATCGTCTATCACCATACTTACATTAATAGCTAATCCCTCTGTCCCATAATATAAAAACGTTTTTTACAGCACACAAGTGTTCAAAACACTCTTATATTATGGCAAGAGGTATTGGTTCATTGTGTAGCATTCTGCATCCTATCTCCCTCGCCCACCATTTACTGAAAAATATCTGATCTATATTTGATCTTACCAAAAAGTTGAATACACAGACAGTGCCAGTGCAGAAGTGTAGCCCATTGCTCTTGTCAGTACATTTTGTCTTGTAACGCTTGTACTTCCAGGGATTGGCAGTTGATTATGTAGCATCAATCTGCATCTTATCTTCATTATCCTCTATCCCTTCTAATACTACCATATCTATAATTACTCTCTTCAAAATGTAGAGTACAGGCAATGCTTATGAAGAAGATTTTGTGCTGAAATTCTTGAGTTATCCTTCCCTTGACATGGAGAAGGGCATTATAAAGCCGGTGTTAACTATTAATGTAAGTCACTCCTTCTAAAGCTTTTATCCTCAACTGCTGTTAAATTTGCTCATACTCCCTATCGTTAACTGCTGTTTAGTTTGTTATTTCTATCAAAATGCATGTTCGCAACAATCGTAAGTTCCAAGTTTTACTTGTAAAACCAAATTCCTTATTCATACCATGAACATTACTCAATACTCCCTATATGTATGCTTGTTTCTGTGGATCTATAATCCAGTGTGTGGTGAAGCATCCCATGTTTACACCTTGTCATCTCCTTTTTTATCTTACTGATGTGGTTGATGATATGAACAACATGCCACGCACATTAACCAAAATAGATACAATGATTATCATTGCCCTTCATCTATGCTTGTTATGTTGACATGGTAATCCAATAATGTGGTGAAGCTCCCCGCATTATGAACAATGACAATTATGCTATTGATATTTGAACTTACTCTTTATTTTCTAATTTGAAATTGGATGGAATTGACAACACAGTTATCATCTTTGTCTATAGACTTGCAAAACCTGTCATCTCTCTGCTTGTTTTAGGGTGATATGCCTGATGGCACGCACAAGTATGCTGAAGGCTGTGACACAAACCCAACATATATTGCAGCAAAGAAGGCAAAACATCTTGAATATAGCGAGACAACTCCAAAGTCATGTCTTGATGCGGTGTTCAAGTTACTTGAGACTAGCAGTCAGACGAGCTCATAGAGTTCGCTATCTGAATCAATTCGGCTTCTTCAGTCCCAAGTTCTAGAAGAAAGGCATTTTGCAACTCAACTTAGACTTGAAGTCCTATCTCTAACAAAGATTGAAGAGAACACCAATGAGAACCTCATTGCTAAACAACTACACCTGGAAGCTATGCCCGACATGCTAGGCCGGTCTCACAGCCTTGCTCAGCAGCTTGCGCAGTAGTTCCCGTGCAAGGCTAACCTTTCTTGAACTGTCTTGGAAGTGGTCTTGGTTCAGTATTTTTTTGTTATGCTGCAATGGTGCCCGTTTTTGTAATATTCAGCCGAAAGTGGATGTAATATTCAGCCCAAAGTGGTCTTCGTTATGCTTTATGATCACTGGTGGCAAACTTTGATGCCTAGTGGATGTAATATACCGTAAATCCTTAATTGTATAGTGTAGGTTTATTCTAAGTTACTATGCTGTAATTTCTTTATTGTATATAGTAGGTTTGTTCTTAACTCCTACTAGTTACTGCCAACATTCGCTATATGAAAAAATGGAGAAAATTTGATGTGGTCGACCGGGCCGAAACATTCGGCTCTAACGGGCTTGCTTTTTAGTTGGCCACAACTGGGCCGGCCTGCAACTTTCTTGTAGCGACCTGACCCGAATGGATCACGTCTATTGTGCTACGGTGTCATCCCTGGATCAGTAATGCTGACACCACACAGCACATCGAGGTTTTATAACAGAGTTGCAATCACACACTTATTACATCGATGGCTCAAAAAGAACTTATTACAATAAATATGGCTTAAGGCCATATTATAAAGATAACAACGGAAGACTTGGAAGATAAATGGGTCCATCAACTCCAGCGGCATCACTGAGTATAGGGCCACAACCTAAACGCACCTCAATCGTCGTCTGAAAAGTCTGCAACATTAACGTTGCAGCCCGAAAACGGGTCAGCACATGGAATATGCTGGCAAAGTAACACATAGAGAGTAATGGAATGAAACAGCTATACTATATGCATATATGGCTGGTGGAAAGCTCTATGGTTACAATTTTGCATAAAGCCAATTTTTCCCTAATACAAAGGAATAAATTTATTTAACTATTATGGTGGTTGTGAAACATTGAGAATGGTTGATAGCATTCTCTATCCCAATTAAGAATAATTAAAACCCAACAACATTAATTAGAAGTAACATGTTGAGATTCACAATGATATTCAAGTACTAGATACTCAAGTTGTCCATAACCGGGGACACGGCTAATCATGATTAGTTTGTACACTCTGCAGAGGTTTGCGCACTTTTCCCCACAAGACTCGATCGCCTCCGTTTGGTTTCTCGCACTACACGGTGTTTGGGAAGACGGATGACCAAGACACAGTCTTTCAGAAGCGCTAGCACCTTACATGTGGGGTAGACCGTACCACCTACAACCCCTACATCTGCTAGTCCACCCCGTAAGAGTTCGCACAACTTAGTCAACTATGCCAGAGCCCATAATGGCTTGTGGCTGCACACGGAAGTTTCTAGCATGAAAGATCTTATGATCCCTTTGAGCCTGGGTGGCGGTCTGAAAAAAAACAGGCAAGTCCTGATAGACATCAGGTGCCTCAATCCACCCAGATGTGTGTTTAAATTGCCACCTTAGATAAACCATTAAAATTATCAATCTCACATCTGTCATGGATATCACTCACCCAATCCACGTCTACTAGCATAGCATGGCATAATAAGCAAACGTAGAAGTAACTCCCAAAGGTTTCATAGTAATACAGGTGATAGGTACTACCTCATCTACTTCCCATCCCACAATTTAATTAGATCCTAATCATGCAATGTGAGAGGATTGATCTAATGCAATAAAACATGGGTTGTAGAAAAGGTATGATCAAAGTGTTACTTGCCTTGCTGATGATCCACGATTCCTAGGGTTTCGAAGTAACAAGCGGCGCAATCCGGGTAATCTATCGCAGACAAACAACAAGCATACAATAAGTACTCATCTAATGCACAGGTAAAACTCGAACAAGAGAACGAACCAGAAAGTTCAATTTAAGAACTCCGGTTGAGAAGAAAGAAAGAACCGAACAAAGAAACAAACGGCGAAAGAAAACAACTCGGTTCTAGCAAGTTGAAACTAGGTCAAATTTTACCAGGGGCAAAAACTTGTTTAAGTTGATTAGACGGAACGGCGGTTTCGAAACGAAACTTCAGGCGCTTGAATCACCTGATTCCGATAAATGAGCGAAAAGAAAGACTAGAAAGAAGATCGGATCTGAAATCGCGATCGCGGAAAAGACGCGGAATAAATCCGACGAGAAGAAAAAGAAGAACGGTTAAACGAATGGACGTTCGTTAACCTAGAAGAATCCGGTGATCACGTTCGTTAAGACGAACGGTCCGGCGAACGGTCCAGAGGCAACTAAATCGGAGAAGAAAACAAATCCGATCTAGGGTTTCGGAGAAGAAAACCGAAACGAAAAACCGATCTAGAACACCGGAACGGTTTGGCGAAGAACCGGAAAGAAAACGAATCGGAAAAGAAGAATCGGAACGATTAGAAGAAAACGATCCGATGAAAAGAATAGATGTAGCGCGGGGCTACCTCCGGCGAGGTCTCCGGCGAGGGGCTCCGGCGGCATGGGCGTGGGGCGGCGCGGCAAGGTGCGGCGGCGGCTAAGGCGGCGGCGGCGGCGTAGGGCGCGGGCGGCGGCTTAGGGCGCGGGGTGCGGTGGAGTTCTTGGGGTTGAGAGAGGTTTGGAATTTGATGTGTTTAGAGGGAGGGGGGTGCTTGGGTATTTATATTGGGGAGGGGAGGTGTTTACTTGGGGTAGAGGGCAAGGAATTAGACTAGGAATAGGAATAGAAAAGAGGGAAGGAAAAGATCTAGAAATAGAAAAGGAATATACGGAAGTAGGACCAAAGTACTACTAGGATTCGGTACAGGAGAGAGGCGGCGGCGGCCTCCTGCGCCTGCGCCTGGCGCGCGGCTAGCGATGGCCTTGGTCGGCTGCTTGGCTTGCGGCGGCTTGGGCCTTTGGCCCGGCTGGCCCGCGAATAGTTTTTTTTAACGGTTCAGCGCGCAGAAAAAAAAGAGATCTAAACGAACTCCGAAAAATCTAAAGTAAATTTTTCCTGACTCCTAAAAATGAGCCGAACAAAATGAACTTTTCTCCGGACCTAAAATGCAATTTTCGAAAACGCGCATTTTTCCCTATCCAAATAAAATGCAAATAAAACTCCGGCAAACAAAAATTGATCTATTTATTAAATCTTCATTTTTCCTAAATTTGGGAAAGTCATATTATTCCCTCTCTCATATATTTTTGACACCGGAAAAATTATTGAAGATAAAATAAATAAATCAAATGATCCTATTTTCAAACTTCGAGAAAACTCTCAAATATGAAAATAACGAAATATCCAACTCTCTCCGAGGGTCCTTGAGTTGCGTGAAATTTCTAGGATCAACCAAAATGCAACAAAATATGTTATGCATGATGATCTAGTGTATAACATTCCAAATTGAAAATTTGGGATGTTACATTTCTTGGGCCTGAAAGGCCATTGAGGCCTTCACACTTTGTGCCAGGCCCACAACTTACATGGGCCTATATTCAGCCCAAAGTTTAGTTTGGCCTTTAGTGGACTCAACGCTTAGTTAGGCCCATGTAGCTTTGGGCCGTTAACAGGCTGAATATTCCGCTGGCCTGTTATGGCCCAGAAGAAACCATGGGCCTTTAGCAGGCTGAAATGCATGTTGGGCCTCAATTTCCTAGTCGTCGACGGGCCTTCAGCAGGCTGAAATGTAGACTAGGCATTTTTTGGCCCAGTTATATTACGGTCCATTACCAGGCCGAAACATATCTCGGGCCTTAGTTGGCCCACTGATATCATGGGCCTTTAAGAGGCCGAAATCTTAGTAGTGGCATCAATAGGCTGAATTACACGACAGGGCTTTAACAGGCCCAAAGTCACATTGGGCTTAACTGTTGCCATCTTTATCATTGGCCGTTAGAGGGCCAGATGTCGCATCGGACCATATATGTCCCATGGGCACCAAGGGGCATTCCCAGGCCGAAAGACACACTGGGATAAAATGGGCCCATGTCTACAATGGGCCTCTACCAAGACGAAATGTCACTGGGCCATAATTGGGCTCAAATATTCAACGAACGATTAACGGGCCAGATCTGGCTTAGGGCCGTAAATGGGCCATGTTTAAACAGGTCGTTATTGGGCTGGCCCACTAGTACCTGAGTAAATACTACAGGCCTTTGACTGGGCCGGTCTTTTTAACCTATATGGGCCTCTGTTGGGCCCTGCAACGTATCGACGTATCGTAAGCATGTCTCTCCATTGGATGGACGACATCTGGCCCACCGTGTAACAGACACGTGTTTCCTCCAGCCAATGATTATTTTACACGTGGAAAATCACCATTGGTCCCGGCTGTTAACGGGTGAGGGAGTCCTGGACTAGGGGGTCCTCGGGTGTCCGGACTGTGTGATATGTGCCGGACTGATGGGCCGTAAGGATACAAGGTACAAGACTGATACGTCTTGAACGTATCTATAATTTTTGATTGCTCCATGCTATATTATCTACTATTTTGGACATTATTGGGCTTTATTATCCACTTTTATATTATTTTTGGGACTAACCTATTAACTGGAGGCCCAGCCCAGAATTGATGTTTTTGCCTATTTTAGGGTTTCGAAGAAAAGGAATATCAAACGGAGTCCAAACGGAATGAAACCTTCGGGAACGTGATTTTTGGAACAAACAAGATCCAAGAGACTTGGACCCTACGTCAAGCAACCAACAGGGAAGCCATGAGGTAGGGGGCATGCCTACGCCCCCTAGGCGCGCCCTCCACCCTCGTGGGCCCCTGTTGCTCCACCTACGTACTCCTTCCTCCTATATATATACCTACGTACCCCCAAACGATCAGATACGGAGCCAAAAACCTAATTCCACCGCCACAACCTTCTGTATCCACGAGATCGCATCTTGGGGCCTATTCCGGAGCTTCGTCGGAGGGGGCATCGATCACGGAGGGCTTCTACATCAACACCATAGCCTCTCCGATGAAGTGTGAGTAGTTTACTTCAGACTTTCGGGTCCATAGTTATTAGCTAGATGGCTTCTTCTCTCTTTTTGGATCTCAATACAAAGTTATCCCCCTCTGTTGTGGAGATCTATTCGATGTAATCTTCTTTTTGCGGTGTGTTTGTTGAGGCCGATGAATTGTGGGTTTATGATCAAGATTATCTATGAACAATATTTGAATCTTCTCTGAATTCTTTTATGAATGATTTGTTATCTTTGCAAGTCTCTTCAAATTATTAGTTTTGTTTGGCCTACTAGATTGATCTTTCTTGCAATGGGAGAAGTGCTTAGCTTTGGGTTCAATCTTGCGGTGTCCTTTCCAAGTGACAGTAGGGGCAGCAAGGCACGTATTGTATTGTTGCCATCGAGCATAACAAGATGGTTTTTTTATCATATTGCATGAATTTATCCCTCAACATCATGTCATCTTGCTTAAGGCGTTACTCTGTTTTCATGAACTTAATACTCTAGATGCATGCTGGACAGCGGTCGATGAGTGGAGTAATAGTAGTAGATGGAGGCAGGAGTCGGTCTACTTGTCTCGGACGTGATGCCTATACACATGATCATACCTAGATATTCTCATAACTATGCTCAATTCTGTCAATTGCTCAACAGTAATTCGTTCACCCACCGTAAAATACTTATGCTCTTGAGAGAAGCCACTAGTGAAACCTATGGCCCCTGGGTCTATCTTCATCATATTAAATCTTCCAATACTTTGTTATTTCCTTCGCTTTTTTACTTTGCTTTTATTTTACTTTGCATCTTTATCATAAAAATACCAAAAATATTATCTTATCATATCTATCAGATCTCACTCTCGTAAGTGACCGTGAAGGGATTGACAACCCCTTATCGCGTTGGTTGCGAGGAGTCATTTGTTTTGTGCAGGTATGAGGGACTAGCGCGTACCCTCCTACTGGATTGATACCTTGGTTCTCAAAACTGAGGGAAATACTTACGCTACTTTGCTGCATCATCCTTTCCTCTTCAAGGGAATCCAACGCAGTGCTCAAGAGGTAGCAAAGACCTTCCCCCGTGTCCGGATAGGACTCTCCTATGCGTGGATGGCAAGATTGGCGTCCGGATATGTTATTTTCTTCTTATGCAGGCCGAATCTGTACAACCCTAGGCCCCGTCCGGTGTTATATAAACCGGAGGCTTTAGTCCCAAGAGGCTATCAGAATAAACATAGGCTAGACATCTAGGGTTTAGCCATTACGATCTCGAGGTCGATCGACTCTTGTAACCCCTATACTCATCAAATACAATCAAGCAGGACGTAGGGTTTTAACTCCATTAAGAGGGCCCGAACCTGGGTACACATCGTGTTCCCCGTGTCCCTTGTTACCTTCGATCCTCAGACGCACAGTTCAGGACCCCCTACCCGAGATCGGTCGGTATTGACACCGACATTGGTGCTTTCATTGAGAGTTCCACTGTGTCGTCGGCATAAGGTTTGATGGCTCGTTCGATCATCACAACGATGTTGTTTCGGGGGAAAGTTTTCTGCCTGGTCAAATTTTTGTGTTTGGCTGCTTCGCTCTGCGGGCCAATTCAATTGGTCACCTCGAATAGATTGATACATACGCCCCTCATCATCAGATCAGGTTCAGAAACTTGAATTACTTCGTCGATATCCAAGGAGGCTTGATGTTCGATGGGTTCACAGCCTCGACCGCTATTCCTTGTCTTCAAAAAGGAAACCCGTCAGATCAATCATTAGGCACCGCTCAAGGACCAACTATCATCCCCGCCCTAGCCTTAGATCCAGTGCAGACCACCTGTAACACCCTCGATGCAGCTATATCTCCCACGTGTCGAAGCACGACTTAGAGGCATAACCGCATTGAAAGCAATGTCGCAAGTGAGGTAATCTTCGCAAACCACCCATGTAATTCAATAAGGGAAAATATACATAGTTAGCTTACAATCGCCACTTCACACAAATACATGAATAAAGCATTACATCAACCAGCTACAATCAAGGTCCGACTGCGGAACCCAAAATAAAAGAAGACTACCCCAAATGCTACACAGATCCCCGACCGTCCCAACTGGTCCCCACTACTGATCAACTAGAAAGAAACAACACAACGGACAAAGTCTTCATCAAGCTCCTCCTGAGCTCAGTTGCGTCACCGGCACGGTTGAACGGCACCTGCAAGCTGGTTTTGGAAGGAATCTATGAGTCACGGGGACTCAGCAATCTCACACCCTCGCGATCAAGACTATTTAAGCTTATAGGTAAGGGTAAAAGGTATGAGGTGGAGCTGCAGCAAGCGACTAGCATATGTGGTGGCTAACCTATTCGCAAAAGAGAGCGAGAAGAGAAGGCAAAGCACGGTCGAGAAACCTATGATCAAGAAGTGATCCTAGAACAACCTACGTCAAGCATAACTCCAACACCGTGTTCACTTCCCGGACTCCGTCGAGAAGAGACCATCACGGTTACATACGCGGTTGATGTGTTTTAATTAAGGTCAACTTCAGGTTTTCTACAACCGGACATTAACAAATTCCCATCTGCCCATAACCATGGGCACGGCTTTCGAAAGTTCAAAACCCTGCAGGGGTGTCCCAACTTAGCCCATCACAAGTTCTCATGGTCAATGAAGGATATTCCTTCTAGCGGGAAGACCCGATCAGGCTCGGAATCCCGGTTACAAGACATTTCGACAATCGTAAAACAAGTCCAGCAAAGCCACCCAGATGTGCCGACAAATCCCGATAGGAGCTGCACATATCTCGTTCTCAGGGCACACCGGATGAGCAAGACGTCGGGTAAGCCAGCCTAGAGTTTCCCCTGGTAGCCTCGGACATCGGTCAGTTGGACCAACACTTAGAGAAGCACTGGCCCGGGGGGAGGGGGGTTAAAATAAGATGACCCTTGAGCCGGCCGACTCAAGGGAAAGAAAAAGGCTAGGTGGCAAATGGTAAAACCAATGTTGGGCCTTGCTGGAGGAGTTTTATTCAAGGCGAACTGTCAAGGGGTTCCCATTATAACCCAACCGCGTAAGGAACGCAAAATCCGGGAACATAACACCGATATGACGGAAACTAGGGGGGCAAGAGTGGAACAAAACACCAGGCATAAGGCCGAGCCTTCCACCCTTTACCAACTATATAGATGCATTAATTAAATAAGAGATATTGTGATATCCCAACAAGTAAACATGTTCCAACAAGGAACAACATCTCCATGTTCCAACAAGGAACAAACTTCAATCTTCACCTGCAACTAACAACGCTATAAGAGGGGCTAAGCAAAGCGGTAACATAGCCAAACAACGGTTTTCTAGGATAAGGTGGGTTAGAGGCTTGGCTTAGCAATATGGGAGGCATGATAAGCAAGTGGTAGGTACCGCAGCATAGGCATAGAAAAAGAGCGAGCATCTAGCAAGCAAAGATAGAAGTGATTTCGAGGGTATAGTCATCTTGCCTGAAATCCTGCAAGGAAGAAGAATGAGTCCATGAAGAAGACAAAACAGACGTAGTCAAACGGATCCTCACAAACGCGATGTTCTCGGAACTAACCCCAAGAAGCAACACCAGAAAGAAGCACACAACATAGTAAACAACCAACACACGAACATGGTATGATATGCGGGATGCGGTATGTGATGCATATGCATGATTTGACAAGGAATGATTGAACCTAGCCTCAACATGGAAATCCAAGAGTGCCACTGGAAAGCTGAGGTGATTTCGGTTGAAATCGATATAAAGATCACCGGAATCGGATACACGGTTTGGAAATGGCAAGCAAAACAAATATGGCACCAGACTGCGATAATCACCAAGTAAACAGCTAAATGCATCAAGATAAATATGCTACAACACGCAAACATAGAAACAAAATACATGGAAGGGATCCAATCAAGAAGCTTAACAAAAGATGGACACTAAGCTACGGCTAATTCATCCATTAACAGGTTCAAACAAGCATGGCAAAAGAGCAAATGATAACAGGTTTCAGACTTTGTGAAATTAACACAAGTCTGGAATTTATCATCAGGAAGCACACTTTAGAGCATGAAAACTACATGCTACAGGAACTTAACATGGCAAAGAAAGGCATGGCATTAAGCTACTCTAATCACTTCACAAACTTCCCTTAGTGACCTTGAGCCAAAAGGGATCATAAAATACAATTGCAAGCATGTGAACATAGCAAAAACATAAACAAATTCAGACTTAGTGAAAAACTGGAGCATGCAAAACAGTTAACAAGTAGGCATGTTTACGAGCTTGATGCACTCACTACAGAGCATGGCATGACAAAATAAGCATACACCCATCAAGAATACATAGCATACAATCTAGACATGACAAGAACAACAACATAGCATGCACGGATCAATAGCAACATCCTCGGCAAAATCTCTAAACATGTCAACAATCTGCCAGGATCATTTTATAGCAAAAGTAGATCTTGATTGACTCAAGCTAGGGTGCTCCATAAATGCAAACAAAGGCATGGATGGATATAGCACCCAAATTTTAACAAAACATCCTTACTGATCATCCTCAAAAGAGGCACGGATCACTAGGAAACAACATGAACATATGGCATAAAAATAAAGACAGGGCAAGGACTTAGTGAAATTCTAAGTCCCTGAAATCAGCATTAACGATTGCACTACTTTGCATGCTTGTGCTAGTCACCACAAATATCACAAAAATACATGGCAAGCACCTCTGTAAAGATAGCATGGCATTCATCAAAACACATATAGAGCTCAGGATCATATCATGCACACATTAATCATGGGAAAAATGACAAAATGCCAATTGCTGAAACAGATATGACATATTCATCACATAGCCCTCTTCCAACAGCATTACTCGCACCAAGATTAGCTCAAATGAAAATGATGCAATGAGATGAAATGATGTACTCGTCGAGACGAACATTTTGATATGCTACGCGCACGAATGAGAGCTACGGATGCAGAGTTATGACATGATGAAGGAGGCATAAAAACATAGCAGATCTGGGACTTAGCCATATCACCTCGCGGGAAAAGTCAATCCGGGACGAGGAGATCCGGGACGGGAAGATCCGGATCGGGACGAGGTGCGTTTGGATTGGGGGAGTGGTGGATCTCATCCCACTCCCCGGATCGGATTTGGCCGGAGCTCCGGCGAGCTCCTAAACTCCGGCGAGGCGTGTTCTCCGACGAAGGTGCGACGGGCGGCGAGGCGGCAACGCTGAGGAGGCTGGGCAGCAGCGCGCGCTCAAAGGGCGGCGGCGGTGAGCAAATGCTGCGGCGCGGGTCGGCAGTGAAGAGGCGGCGCACATCGGGCGAGGCGGCGGCGGCGCTAGGAATAGAGGAGAGCGGGAGCGAGGGATCGGGCTCCCATCGGGCGGCGGCGGCGTCCCAGGCCGGGAGGGCCCGATCCCGGCCCCGACGGGCCTGGCTCGGAGGCAGCAAAGTGGGGCGCTGACCCAGGCGATGTGGCGGCGCTCGATTGGTGGAGAGCAGCGGCGGGGTGACGTGGCGTCCGGCGATTGGCTGGAGCGACGTGTCCGGCGGGGCAGACATTGTCCGGCGCGGTGGGAATTTTGTCCGGCGGCGCAAGGAGGACGAAGTTAGGGTTTGGACTGCGTGAAAAATCGGGGAGAGCCACATATATATAGGTAGAGGGAGCTAGGAGAGTCCAAAAGAGGTGCGGTTTTTGGCCACGCGATCATGATCGAACGAACGAGATGATGGAGGAGGTTTAGGTGGGTTTTGGGCTACTTTGGAGGGGTGTTGGGCTGCAACACACACGAGGCCTTTTCGGTCCCTCGGTTAACCGTTGGAGTATCAAACAGAGTCCAAATGGCACGAAACTTGACAGGCGGTCTACCGGTAGTAAACCAAGGCCGCATGACAAGTCTCAGTCCAATCCGGAAACGTTTAACACCCGCACACGAAAAGAGGTAGAAAGGGACACCAGAGGACATAGGAGCGCCGGATTGCAAAACGGACAACGGGGAAAATGCTCGGATGCATGAGACGAACATGTATGCAAATGAAATGCACATGATGACATGTTATGAGATGCATGGCACGCAAGCAATGACAAGGCCACAACAACGAATAACTGGAGGACAACTGGCACATCGGTCTCGGGGCGTTACACCACCTCATCCGAAGATGGGAGTTTGAAACCCACCGGACTCTCTCCTACTGCAGATCTCCCTGTCGGAGACCCAGAGGAGACAGTATTTTCGGCAAACCTGGAATCAAACAAGACTCTCTCTATCATCGGAGAGCCGAATTCATCTCTGGACGCCAACTCCGAACTCTCATGGTCTGCGTCCAGCGAGCATGGTGTAACGCCCAAGATGCGGCTATATCTCCCACGTGTCGAGGCACGACTTAGAGGCATAACCGCATTTTGGTTTTGTCGCAAGAAGGGTCATATTCACACAATCCCATGTACAAGATCAAGGATAAATAAATAGTTGGCTTACAGTCGCCAAGTCACACAAATATCAAATAATTCATACATCATTTAGAGTCCACACATAGTCCAACTACGGACGGATCCAAATGAAAAGAAGATAACCCCAAATGCTAAATCCCGATCGTACCAACTGAACACCACTACTGATCATCTGGAAAAGACACGTAGTAATGGCCAAGGTCCTCATTGAACTCCCACTTGAGATCGATTGCATCACCTACATCGATATCATTGGCACCTGCAACTGTTTTGGTAGTATCTGTGAGTCATGAGGACTCAACAATCTCAAAACTCGTGAGATCATGACTATTTAAGCTTATGCATAGGATGTGGTTATGAGGTGGAGCTGCAGCAGGCGCTAAGCAAATATGGTGGCTAACATACGAGTACAACAGTAAGATGAGAAACTATGCAGCGGTCGTAAACTAGAAGTGATCTTGAACTACTTATGTTCAAACATAACCCCACCGTGTTCTGTTCCCGAACCTCGTCGAAAAGAGACCATCATCGTTACACATGCGGTTGGTGTCTTTTAATTAAGTCAAGTGTCAAGTTCTCTACAACCGGATATTAACAAAATTCCCATCAGCCATATAACCGCGGGACCGGCTCTCGAAAGTTTAAACCCTGCAGGGGTGTCCCAACTTAGCCCATGACAAGCTCACGATCCGCGGAGATGATCCTCCATCGCGGGACCCTCCGATCAGACTCGAAATACCAGTGCACAAGATATTTCAACAATGGTAAAACTAGTCCAGCAAGACCTCCCGATGCACCGACCTAGCCTGATAGGAGTAGCGCGATCTCGTTCTCAGGGTACATCGGATGAGCTAAGCGTACAGGTACCAACATAAACCAAGTTTCCAAGGGGCGGTCTTGCATGGTGCTCTAGTTTGGACCAACACTAATGAGGAGCACTGGGCCTGGGGTTGATTAAGTCCACGAGGTCTGAAAAGTCCCTATGCAAGTTTTAGTTGTTATTAGGAAAATGGTAAAACCAAGGTTGGGCCTTGCTTGAGGAGTTTTATGCAAACGAACTATCAAGAGGGGCCCATAAACCCTCATCGTGTTAGGGACACAAAATCATGGAACATAACACCGGTATGACGGAAACTAGGGCAGCAAGAGTGGAACAAAACACGAAGCAGAAGACATAGCCTTCCACTCTTTACCAAGTATATAGATGCATTAATTAAATATAAGAGATAATGTGATATACCAACATATCCATGTTCCAACATGGAACAACCCGCAAGGCACCTACAACTAGCAACGCTATAAGAGGGGCTGAGCAAAAGCGGTAACTTAGCCAAACAACGGTTTGCTAGGAAGGTGGGTTAGAGGCTTGACATGGGAATATGGGAGGCATGATAAAGAAGTGGTAGGTAGCGCGACATAGAGATAGAGTGAACAACTAGCAAGCAAAGATAGAAGTGATATCGAGGGTAATGATCATCTTGCCTGCAAAGTTCTCAGAGTTGTTGAAAGCTTGCTACTCGTAAACGTACTCTATAGGATCCTCGTTCACGAACTTGTCTCCCGGCTCTACCCAAAGCAAGAACACAAGCAACGGAACAACAATCAATCACGGTGCAATTCACAAGCAACATGATGCGAGACATGGCATGGAATGCAAGATATGATGTGCAATCCATATGGGTACTCTGGAAGGACAAAGGATGATCTTGGCATCAACTTGGCAAACCAAGCATGCCACTGGAAAGATGGGGTGATTTCGGTCAAAATCGATATAAAGTTCAACAGAAATGGATGCACGGTTTGCAAATGATGAGCAAAACAAGAATGATGCAAAACTGCGCTTAACATAATCATAGCACTTAAAATTCATCAAGAAACTATACTACAGCACTCCAACATAGCAACAAAGCCCATGGCAGTGAAGTAAAGGTGAAGCTCTACAAATCATGAACACTGAGCTCCTACTAGAACTCACTAGAACAAGCCTAAAACAACATGGCAAAAATGCAAATGACAATCAGGTTACAGACTTTGTGAAAATACTAAACATGGCATAAACAGCATCAGGTAGAAATGTTTACAGCTAGCAAACAACATGCTACAGGAACATATCATGGCAAACAAGAGCATGCCATGCTAGTACTAAAGGCAAAGAACAAAACTCCCTTACTGAAGTTGAGACAAAGATGCATGGAAAAGATGGTAGCATCAATGCAAACATGGCAAGTGATATGAACAGTTTCAGGCAGAGAAGAAAAACATAACATGGCAGAAATAGATTCATGATAGCAACTTTACAATCTCATGCCACTCACCACAAAGCATGTCATGGCATCACAATGTAACCAACAGCAAGTAGATACAATTATGAAGTTAAACATGGCAAGAGCAAGTTCATAGGGTGCATGGATCACTAGCAAATCACATGGCAAAAATGAACTTCATGTTAACAATCTGCCAGCAACAACATTTAGCAAAAGTACAACATGGTAATGACAAGACACACTACTCCATAATTTCAACCATAGGAATGAATGGATAGAGCATAACCATATCTTTAAGACACTCTTAGTGAACTTCATCAAAATATGCATGGATCTACTTGTGGCAACAAGTTTACATAGCTACATAATGTAACAAGAAAAGACTTAGCAAAATACTAAGTGTCTGAAATCAGCAACATCATGTGGCCTACTTTGCATGCTTGTGCTAGTCACCACAGAGCTCATAAAAATACAGGGCTTGCACCACTGTAAATATGGCATGGAGATGCTCCAAAAACATGTAGACATGATGCTCAAAGGATGCACACACAAAATGCAATGAAAATGACAAAACAGCAAGTCATGATGAATTCCAGTAGACAACATCATATAGCACTTCTGCAATGAAGATTAGGGCATTAATATTGACAGTAACATCCATGAAAATGACACTAACATGAATAGCATCACGAGACGAACATTTCGATATATCATATGTGCAAATTGGAGCTACGGTCACGGAGATATGGCATGTCGAAGAGGTGCACATGAAGTAGAATATTTCGGGACGTGGACGAAAAACAAGAGGTCAACCTCAGATCTAGGGTTTTCATGGAACCCGAGGCAGCGGTGGATCGGATCCGGCGACGGTGGCGGCTCGGGCGGCGAGCAGGGGCTGGCCGGCGACGAGGAGTGGCGCCGGCAACAGGAGGCGGCGGGGCAGCGTGGCGCCGGAGCTCGGCGGGCGGCAGTCGGCGAGGTCGAAGCGGCGGCAGCGCGGCGGAGCAACGAGTCCGGGTGGGGGCACGGCTGAGCGAGCGCGGGAAGGCGGCGGCGGATGAAGCGGGCCACGGGCCTGACTGCGGGCCTCGACGAGCAGCGGCGGTGGAGGACGGGTGGACACGTGTCGGGCATGGGTTGGTCCGGGTGAGGCGGCGGACGCGTTCGGCGCTGTCCGGACGTGTCCGGCGTAGAGGGGGAGGTGGAGCTAGGGTTTGGACGCAAATTTCGGGGGGGGGCATATATATCGGTAGGGGGAGCTATGAGAGTCCAAATGAGGTGTGGTTTTTGTCCACACGATCCTGATCCAATGACGGATAGCATGGAGGGGGTTTACATGGGCTAGTGGGCTGTTTTGGAGGGGTGTTGGGCTGCAATGAGAGAGGGGTTTTGCGGTTACCCGAATAACCGTTGGGGCATCAAACGACCTCCAAATGGGTCGAAATTAGACAGGTGGCCTACCGGTGATGTACCAAGGCCACTCGACAAATCTCAACCCATTCCGAGAACATTTTTCTCCCCTCACGAAACGAGGTTTGAGAGGTGCAACGGGTGCATGTGTGAGTGTCGGATTCCGAAACAGACAACGGGGAAAATGACGAGATGCATGAGATGAACACAAATGCAAATGAGATGCACATGATGACATAAGATGAAATGTATGACGTGAACAAAATGCAAAAACAAGGAAATAACCCAACCACGAAGGAAATAACATATCACATAGCTGGAAATGGCAAGAGTTGGAGTTACAAGTATGGAATGTTACATCCAGGGCGTTACAACTCTCCACCACTACAAGAGGATCTCGACCCGAGATCTAGGACTGAAAGAACTCTGGATATTTAGAATGGAGGTGATCCTCGCGCTCCCAGGTGGCTTCCCGATCGGAATGGTGAGACCACTTAACTTTCAGGAATTTGAAAGACTTGTTGCGAGTTTTGCGCTTGGTTTCTTCAAAAATGGCAACGGGGTTCTCATGATAAGGAAAGTCTTCTTGGAGGTCAGTCTCTTTGAAGTTGATAGTGCGCTGAAGCGTCTTGAAGCACTTGTGAAGCTGTGACACATGAAACACATCAGGCACATTTGCGAAGTTGGACGGAAGCTCAAGTTGATAGGCGAGATCGCCTCTTTTGCCAATGATCTTGAAAGGACCCATATATCTTGGGGCAAGCTTCCCTTTGATACAGAAGCGTTGAGTGCCTTTCATTGGAGAGAAGCGGAGGTAGACATGGTCTCCGTTCTCGAAAGCCAAGTCACAGTGCTTGCTATCATAGTAAATATTCTGGCATGATTGCGCGGCTTTGAGATTTTCACAGATGGCTTTACACATCTGTTCAGCTTCTGTGATCAAGTCTTTGCAAAGAAGTTGGCGTTCACTAGTCTCGGATAAGTTAAGAGGAGTGCGACACTTTCTGCCATAAAGAATATCAAATGGGGCCTTGCCCGAACTTGCTTGGAAGTTGTTGTTGTAGGAGAACTTGAAATATGGGAGACAATCTTCCCACTTCACATTGAAAGAGATGACACAAGCTCTGAGCATGTCTTTGAGGATTTGATTGACTCGCTTGACTTGGCCACTTGTTTGAGGATGGAAAGCCATGCTGAAGCAAATGTTGGTGCCCATGGCCTTCTGGAAGGAGTCCCAGAACTTAGAAGTGAAAATGCTTCCGCGGTCTGAAGAGATCAATTGCGGAATTCCGTGCAACGAGACAATTTTGTAGGTCTATAGCTCTACCAACTGAGCTGCCATGATAGATTGTTTGATTGGAAGGAAATGAGCCAATTTTGTAACCTTGTCGATGACAACGAAGATAGCATCATTCCCACACTTGGACTTGGGAAAGCCAGTGACAAAGTCCATTTCAATATGATCAAACTTCCATTCTGGAATAGCAAGAGGTTGGAGGAGACCAGCTGGTCATTGGTGTTTTGCTTTCACCCTTCGACAGACATCACATTCATTCACGAATTGAGCAATCTCTCGCTTCATTCGAGTCCACAAATACGACTGCTTGAGGTCATGGTACATGTTCGAACAGCCTTCGTTCATCATGACCTTCCTTAGATCACCTTTAGGAACCACAATCCAGTCCTCGAAGAATAAGGTGTCCTTGTCATCAATGCGATAGCACTTGTATTTGGATAAGCCCTTGGCAATACCGTGTTTCACCTTCTTCACCAAGGTATCAAGGAGTTGTGCCTCACGAATTTGGTCTTCCAAAGTTGGAGTAACTTGAAGGTTGGCAAGGGAACCATGAGGAACAACTTGGAGGTTGAGCTTGCGAAAAAGCTTCACAAAGATCCGGTTGGAATGGCTTGAGAAATAGGCTGTTGCAATAAGCCTTTCTGCTAAAAGCATGTGCAATCATATTCGCCTTGCCTGGAGTATATTTAATACTTGGATTGTACTCTTGAATCATTTCGACCCAATGAGTTTGGCGGAGGTTGAGGTTGGGTTGAGTGAAGATATATTTGAGGCTCTTGTGATCGGTGAAAATGTCCACTTGCCTTCCCAACAAGAGATGTCTTCATGTTATTAATGCATGGACAACTGCCGCCAACTCAACATCGTGAGTGGGGTAGTTCCTTTTGTTGGGCTTCAACTGACGAGAATTATAGCCACAACTTTCTTCTCTTGCATTAGCACGGCACCGAGACCTCGCAAGGAGGCATCACAGAAAATTTCGAATGGCTTGGACTCATCAGGAGGAATTAAGACAGGAGCTGAGATGAGCTTCTCTTTGAGAGTGTTGATAGCAACGTCACACTCGGGAGTCCAGGAATACTTGACATGCTTCTGAAGGAGGTTGGAATGAGGCTTTGCAATCTTTGAGAAATTCTCAACGAATCTTCGGCAACAGCTTGCAAGACCAAGGAAACTGCGGAGCTGCTTGACGTTCTGAGGAGGTTCCCAGTTGACAATTGCAGAAACCTTTTTCGGATTAACAGCAATGCCTTTGGCGGAGATGATGTGGCCAAGGTAAAGAACTTCATCAAGCCAAAACTCACATTTAGAGAACTTCACATAGAATTGATACTCTCTGAGCTTGTCGAGCACCAATCGCAAGTGTTTGGCATGATCATTCTTATTCTTGGAGAACACCAAGATATCATCGAGATACACCGGGACGAATTCATTGGTGTAGGGGTTGAGGATGAAGTTCATCATACAAGAGAATGTTGGAGGAGCATTGACAAGGCTGAAAGACATGACAATATATTCATAAGAACCAAAGCTTGTTCTGAATGCTATCTTGGGGATATCTTCTTCACGAATGCGAATATGTTGATAACCCATATGGAGGTCAAGCTTGGAGAACACCTTTGCACCTTTGAGTTGCTCGAATAGCTCATTGATGTTGGGAAATGGGTACTTGTTCTTGATTGTCTTCTTGTTCAATGGACGGTAATCAATGCAAAGTAGGTCTGTGCCATCCTTCTTCTGGACAAAAAGAACACCACAACCCCACGGAGATGAACTCGGTCTGATCAGACCCAGACGCTCTTGTTCATCGAGTTGTTTCTTCAATTCCTTTAGCTCCTTTGGTCCAAGCTTGTATGGACGCTTGCAAACGGGTTCAGTACCAGGCTCAAGATCGATAACAAACTCAACTGGTCGGTGAGGAGGCATACTCGGAAGCTCTTCTGGAAAGACATCTTGGTACTCACAAACAACTGGAATCTAAGAAATTGCGTCTAACTAGCCCTTCTCATTGAGAGAGAACAACCGAATGGTTTCATCACGAGTGGCATAGATGATCACAACCTCAGAAGGGTGTGTCAATTTAATCTCCCTAGCGGCACAATCAAGAGCAGGCTTGTGCTTAGAAAGCCGAGAATTAGATCAATATCGGAGTCGCCAAGAACAAATGGGGAAGCCAGGAATTTATGATTGCCCAGCTTGATGGTACCATTAGGAATCATCGTGGTAGCCCTCATAGAAGAGGTCGGAGAAACAACTCCCATGGTGTTGGGGATATAACTATTAGGTATGACCCGCCCAGGAGGGGCCGGGTCATCCCTATGACGATTCATCACAATGAATCCCAGGATCATATGGCGGTTCATAGATAGGCTCAGTAGAGGGCCCATACCTGAAGGCGGCTTAAGGCCCATAGATATAAACCGCCATGTATGTAAAACTTGTACTATAAGGTATGTAAGAAAGGTCACCGAGTCGGATACGTTGTATAAACCGGCTGGGACTCTGTAGCCCGCAGGATGTCAACCCGTGTATATATGGGGACGACCTAGTGGCGGCTTAGGACAAGAAACAACAGATCGAGAGCCGGGTCAAGCATATTCGCTCCCTGCTCATCGAAACCCTAGAAATACCACCTACAACTAGACTAGGCTTTTACCTTCACCATAAGGGGCCGAACCAGTATAAACTCCGCGTGTCCTTTGTCCTGATTAACCCCTTTAAGCTAACCTCATCGCGATGGCTCCATGACTAAGTCCTCACACTAGGACATCTGCCATGACAAATCCATGATAGTTGGCGCCCACCGTGGGGCTATCACACGATGGTTTCGAGTTCTTAAAGGGAAACTTCGAAGGGGTCAAGGGATACGCTGTGGGCCAGATGACCAAGAGTCATCGCGGCAAGCTCTACATCGACGACGCAGGCTGGGGCCCCGAGGCCGGCTCAATTGAGTATGAGTACCGGGTCCCCTTCGGCGGAATCCACGTCTTCATCGGCAAGATCGGCGAACCGGGCCCTAAGCCAGACATCTGCACCGACATCGTCAAGACGGCTCAGTGTGCGAGACCCACCCGGATTTGACCTACCATGAATCGTGCCTTCGTGGGATTTATCCATGGAGTGGAATCTAAGGACAGACCAGCATCTGGTGGTGAGACCGTCATTTACTCTGATGGCGAGTCATCCACCGGTGAGACAGAGTCATTGTATCAACTGCCAGACGGTCGGCTTGGGGGTTGTTTTGATGGCGACAATATTCTGGACCCCTCTGAGCCGCCGAACCGGGTTGCAATCTTCATGGCTGGTACACAACCTATGCAGCACTCATCAACAGCGGCAAAGTTGATTTCTGGGTCAGCAGCGGCAGCGGCTGCTGGGGCAGGAGGCCCTGAGTGTCCGCCAGCTCAGGTCTTAACCGGCTTACTGGACAAGATGACAGTACTGTTAACAGCGGTGGTTAACCCGGCGGATCAAGATTAGTATAATTCGGCAATCACAAAACTGTGTTATGAGATAACGCAGGCCAAGGAGGAGCTAAACGCAGAAAATGCTAGGATGGCCGAGGAGCGGACCGCTTTGGATGCTCAGGCTCAACAGATTCAGTCACAATCTTACCGGCTCATGTTAGATCAGAATGCTTCCAATGAAGTCATGAGGAGGAGGCATCAGACTCGTCTGCCTTCGGTTTATGAGGCAAGGAATCTCTTTAACACGCCAGGAGCAGGAACCAGTAACCCGACAGTAGTAAACCGGGTCGAGGCGCCTGGGACGGGTATGCCGGTTCAGCCACATACAATAGACCCTCCCCGTCAGAACAATAACCCGCCGCAGCACGTGCCAACACCGCTGGGCCATTATTCTAACCCTTTGGATAACATAATCGCTGCGGCGTCACGATTGGCAGCTCTCCCGGTTGATGGTGAGTCGCCAACGGCGGTTGAGACACGGAGGGCCAAAGAGCTTCTCCAGACGGCACTAACTCAGCAGCAGGCTTATTCTTACAGTCGTGACAGGATTCATGCCACCCCTCGCCCGAGCCGAAGTTACAACACACATCTTGATGAGCCGGCGATGTCAAGCAGTGGACGGAACCATAACCCGCCGCGCAGGCATAACCCGGCGGGCGGTGGTGCTGATGCTCAGAATGTGGTGGATTAAGGAAGAGCCCGTCGAGAGGCCGAGTTAGCGGCTCCGTATGCGGCCCGTCAAGCCACTCTGGTTCGTCCAGCCACTTATGTGGAGCCAGGTGTAACCTTTAGAAACTTGGGCGTGCCAAGCTTAGTGCCAGATCTGCGTAACGAGCGCCTGCCCAAGGATTTCAAAGGTCCTCGCAAGGTGCCTAACTATACAACCGATTTAAGTCCTGAGGCATGGATTGAGAGTTATGAGATAGCCATGGAGTTGCTGGATGTCAGCGAGGCTGCATGTGCTAAATATTTCCCCTGATGTTAGAAGGGACGGCCCGCACTTGGTTGAAGGGGCTCCCTGCCAATTCCATCCGGTCATGGGCCGAGTTAAAGGCCCGGTTCATCCAGAACTTCAAGGATACATGTAAACAACACATGTCAATTGTGGATCCGGCCTCCTGTGTTCAAGAAGAAGGTGAATCAACAACCCATTGGGTGCACCGGGTCTCAACAATCTTGCATTCATCGGATCACATCAATGTCGACTTAGCGGTGTTGATGTTAGAGAACAATGGTCGGTTCACGCCCTTGAAGCAGAAACTAGGGCGGCTCAAACGCCACTGCAATGGCATGGGGACGCTCATGGCGGCTCTAGTTAAGTATGCTGACTCTGATAGTACCAAAGACCCCGAGTCTGATGACGAGAAAACGAGGAAGCGAAAGAGGAGCGTGTAACACCCCGGATGTAACTTTCCCTATTTGTACTCTAACTCTTGCCGTTTCCGGCGTTAAGTTATATTTATTTCCTCGGGTTCGGGTTTTGTCTCCATGTGTTGTTGTCTTTGTCATGCATCTCATATCATGTCATCATGTGCATTGTATTTGCATACGTGTTCATCTCATGCATTTGAGCTTTTTCCCCGTTGTCCGTTTTGCATTCCGGCGCTTCGTTCTCCTCCGGTGGCCATTTCTAGCTTTCTTTCGTATGTGGGGATTAACATTTCCGGATTGGACCGAGACTTGCCAAGCGGCCTTGGTTTACTACCGGTAGACCGCCTGTCAAGTTTCATACCATTTGGACTTCGTTTGATACTCCAACGGTTAACCGAGGGACCGAAAAGGCCTCGTGTGTGTTGCAGCCCAACACCCATCCAATTTGGCCCAAAACCCACCAAACTCTGCTCCATCACCTAGAGCGTTCGATCACGATCGCGTGGCCGAAAACCGCACCTCATTTGGACTCTCCTAGCTCCCTCTATGCCTATATATACACCCCCCTCCAAAAAATTCGCGGATCCCCTTCCTCTAACCCTAAAAAAACTCCATCCACCGCCGCCGGACAAAAATCCGGGCAGCGGACGTGTCCGCCCGCTCCGCCGGACCTATCGGGTGACGCCACGTGTCCCGGGCGGGAGCCCCACTTCGCCGTGCCGCCGCCCGGCCCGCTCGGCCCGCGGGAGGGCCCCCGAGGCCCACTTCGCCCGGCCTCCTCGCCCGCAGGACCCCGCCGCCCGGCTCCCACCACCTCCCTCGGCTCCGGTGGCCGGCGCCACCGCGCTGCCATTTCTGGCCACCCGAGCCGGCCAGCTCCTCCGCCGCTTCGCCGATCCACCGCCGCCTCCATGCCGCCGTCCCTCCGGCGAGCGCGCCACCCCGCGCCGTCCTCCTCCATGCCGGCGCCGCCCCGGGCCTCTCCTCCCCTCCGGCAAGCCGCCGGCCTCCTCCCCCGTCGATTCCGGCGAACAGGAACAGTGACTCCGCGTGCTCCGAAATCCGTGCTGATCCAGATCTGAGATCTGAAATTTGACGGTTGACTTTGCCCTTCGAACCCTAATTTTTTATGCCTACTTTGACCTGCTGTATCTCCGCATCCGTGGCTCCTATTTGGGCATATAGCATATCAAAATGTTCGTCTCGACGAGTACATCATTTCATTCCATTGCATAATTTTCATTTGAGTTCATCTTGATGCCCAAAATGCTGTTAGAAGAGGCCTTCGTGAGTTAATTGTCAGATCTGCTAGTTCATCTTAGACTTTTGTCATTTTTGCCATGATTATTGTGTGCATGATATGCCTGTGAGTCCTATAGATGTTTTGTTAAGGATTTTGTTATATTTCCAGAGGTGCAACCCATGCATTTTTAGGATGTGTGTGGTGACTTGTGCAAGCTTGCAAAGTGAGGCACCCGGTAAATCTGTTTTCAGGGACTTAGTAGTTTTCACTAAGTCTGGGATTATTTAGTTCATGATGCCACATGTTCATGTTGTTTCCTAGTGATCCGTGCCTCTTTTGAGGATGATCAGTAAGGGAGTTTTGTTAATCTTGTTATTCTCCGTCCATCCATGTCTTTGTTTGCAATTATGGAGCACCCTAGCTTGAGTCAATTGAGCTCTACTTTTGCTTCGTTGTGAATCTGGGCAGATCATCAACTTGTTTGCGATTTTGCCGATGTTATTGTAGTTGATCCGTGCATGCTATGCCATTGTTCTTGCCATGTCTAGCTTGTATTTTGTGCCTTCTTAAAGGATGTATGCCTGTCTTCCCATGACTTGCACCGTGGTGAGTGCATCGAGCTCGTAAACATGCCTTCGTGAGTTATACTTCAGCATGTCCCAGTTTTCACAAAGTCTAAAAACTGATTATGTTTTTGCTATGTTCGTGTGCTTGTTACTATATTTTGTGATCCCTTTTGGCTCAAGGTCACTAAGGGACTTTTGTTTATCTTGTTGAGTATCTCCATTCCATGTCTTTCTTTGTCATGTTCAGGTCCAGTAGCATGTTGTTTTGATGCTCCGAAGAGGGCTTCATGATCTGAAATTTCAGACAAGTGTTAATTTCACTAAGTCTGAGATCTGTTTTGCATTTGCGTTTTTGCCATGCTTGTTTGAACCTCATAATGGATGATTTGCCCGTAGCTCAGTGCTAGACTTTTGTTAAGCATCTTGTGTGAATCCCTACCATGTATTTTTTTTTGTCATGTTTGGTGGCCGTAGCATGTTCATCTCATTGCATTTAGATGCCTACTTGCTGTAAATCGCAGACCGGTGTCAATTTTTAAACGCTTGCCATTTCCAAACCGTAACTCCGATTCCGGCGTTCTTTATATCGTTTTCAAGCGGTTTCATCTCATCTTTCCAGTGGCACCCTTGGAATTCCAAGTTGAGGCCAGGTTCATGCATTTCCTGTCATATCTTGCATTTTGCATCCCGCATCGCATCCCGCGTAGCATATCATCATTGCATCATATCGCTTGATCCTTGCACGTGGTTGATTGTGTCCTTGTTGCTTGTTTTTCTTGTTTGGGTAGAGCCGGGAGACGAGTTCGCTACCGAGGAGCCCGTTGAGTTTGCTTGTAAGGTTCCAATCAACTCTAACAACTGTGCAGGCAAGATGATTATACCCTCGAAATCACTACTATCTTTGCTATGCTAGTTTGATCGCTCTTTTGCTATGCCAATGCTACAATGCCTACCTTTTGCTTGTCAGCCTCCCAATTGCCATGTTGAACCTCTAACCCACCATTCTCCTAACAAACCATTGATTGGCTATGTTACCGTTTTGCTCAGCCCCTCTTATAGCGTTGCTAGTTGCAGGTGAAGATTGAAGGCCGTTCCTTGTTGGAACATCTTTTATTTACTTGTTGGGATATCATTATATTATCTTGCTATCTTAATGCATCTATATACTTGGTAAAGGGTGGAAGGCTCGGCCACTCGCCTAGTGTTTTGTTCCACTCTTGCCGCCCTAGTTTCCGTCATATCGGTGTTATGTTCTCGGATTTTGCGTTCCTTACGCGGTTGGGTTATAATGGGAACCCCTTGATAGTTCGCCTTGATTAAAGCTTTTCCAGCAATGCCCAACCTTGGTTTTACCATTTGCCACCTAGCCTTTTCTTTCCCTTAGGTTCTGCAGACTCAAGGGTCATCTTATTTTTACCCCCCCTAGGCCAGTGCTCCTCTGAGTGTTGGTCCACCTGTCAGCTACCGGTGGCCACCAGAGGCAACTCTGGGCTGGCCTACCCATACCTAGGACAATCTGAGTGTGCCCTGAGAAAGAGATATGTGCAGCTCCTATCGGGATTTGTCGGCATATTCGGGCGGTGTTGCTGGTCTTGTTTTAACCTGTCGAAGTGTCTTGAGTTACCGAGATACCGAGTCTGATCGGAACATCTTGGGAGGAGGTCTATTCCTTCGTTGACCGTGAGAGCTTGTCATGGGCTAAGTTGGGACTCCCCTGCAGGGATTGAACTTTCGAAAGCCGTGCCCGCGGTTATGGGCAGATGGGAATTTGTTAATGTCCGGTTGTAGATAACTTGAACCTTAATTAATTAAAATGAATCAACTGAGTGTGTTACCGTGATGGCCTCTTCTCGGCGGAGTCCGGGAAGTGGACACGGTGTTGGAGTAATGTTTGCGCAGGTTGCTCTCTAGTTTCTCGCTCGCGCTTTGCCTCCTCTTCTCGCTCTCCTTTGCGAATAAGTTAGCCACCATATATGCAAGTCGCTTGCTGCAGCTCCACATATATTTGCCTTTCCTTTCCTATAAGCTTAAATAGTCTTGATCGTGAGGGTGCGAGATTGCTGAGTCCCTGTGGCTCACAGATTACTATTACACCAGATGCAGGGCCCGATGATTCCGCTCCAGGAGACGCTTATGAGCTCAAGTGGGAGTTCGACGAAGACTCTTAATGATACTACATTTCCTTTCCCGATGATCAGTAGTGGTGCCCAGTTGGGGGTGATTAGGACCGTGTCGCATGTTGGGTTCTCTTTTATTTTGGCGCCGTAGTCGGGCCATGAGTGTTTGGATGTTGTAATGTTATTTATGTACTTGATTGACGTGGCGAGTGTAAGCCAACTATGTTATCTCCCCTTTCATTCTCATTACATGGGATGTTTGTGAAGATTGCCTAACTTGCAACATATGCCTTCAATGCGATTATGCCTCGACACGTGGGAGCTATAGTCGCATCGAGGGTGTTACAAGTTGGTAATCAGAGCTTTCCCGACCTTAGGAGCCCCATTTCTTGATCGTTATTAGCGGCCGAGTTGTGTCTAGAAAAATGTTTTGAGTCATTTAGGAATTATATATCGGAGAGTTTAGGAATTCTTTTTACTTCCCAGTCTCCTCATCGCTCTGGTAAGGCATCCTGACGTAGAGTTTTGACTCTTCTCTTCTCAAATTTCACTAATTTTTTTTTAGGATCACGCGAGTATCTTGGAATCGTTCCGATGGCTTATGATGAGAACATTGTCTTGGTGCCTCCTGTCAGGGGTTTAGTGGAAGTGTCCCGGGGAGTTGAGCTCTGAGGTGTTGTCATCATAATTTTATCGTTGCAATTCTGGAATACTTGAGATATGTTCGCCGACATCGAAAATCTCTTTTATGCAGTTCGTTAGTGAGATAACCTCGACGCCACCCAGTACTGGGGCGGGAGTTCGGGAGTATCGCCATAACTTGTATAACGGATGCTTTTAGAAGGTTGAGGTAGATGGTTTCTGAAGGTTTCTTGGTTATGTGTTGAAGGATGGATACAGCTGGATGTAGGATTTTCTAGTTTGGGTGAGATATTATGCTTCCCCTATATCCCCAACACCTGATTGCATAACCGGAAAGGTTCGGGAGTTTCATAGGTGGGAATTCTAGTAGCTCTAGTTCTTCTTCCACGGATATTGGTTTGAGATTGGGATTTCTTACCGATTATTCGTTCTTGATCCGTACCTTGTTGATTTATTTCTCTACCTTAATTCTACGTGGCTTCTCAATTTATGGATATGTGACCATTTCAAGAGGAATGCATTCGTTCATTTTGTTCGGATGTGAAGACTATATGTTGCAATTTTCATTCCGTTGGATTCAGCTTCAATATTTATCTGTCAATGTGCTAATGGTGGTCAACCTCTTCAGGATGGCTCCTCCAACGCGCACGACTCCGAATCTTGATCCGCCACCACCTCCACCTCCTCCGGAGGCATGGCAAGCTGTGATGGCCGCGACCAATGCAAACACACAGCTGATCATGCAAATTCTTCAAGAGCGCAATCAAGGCAGTCAAGGGAATCAAGGCAGCAATCAGAGTCACTTTGCTACACTCAACTAGTTCCTTGCTAATGGGCCAAAGACTTTCAGCAATTTTGTTGAGGCAACCGATGCTGACGATTGGCTTGTGGATCTGTGTAAGCATTTCGAGTGCAGTAACGTCTGGCCTGAGGACTTTGTCAAGTTCGCTTCCTTCCAACTCAAAGATCAAGCTGCAGAATGGTTCCAGCAGTACAAGGACTCTAGAGGTGGACGTGTTATCACTTGGGATGATTTCCGTCGAGATTTTCGAGCTCATATTCCGCAGAGTGTGGTTGAATGCAAGCGTGAGGAATTCCGCAATCTGAAGCAAGGCTCTTTGTCTGTCTATGACTACAACAAGTTGTTCCAGAAGCTTGCCCGCTTTGCCAAGCAGGACATGCCTGATGAGAAGAGCATGATATATCAATTCAGGGGTGGTCTTAGAGAAGAAATTCAGCTCGCTCTTGTTCTCTTTGAGCCCTTGAGGTACGATGAGTTCTACAACATGGCACTGAAGCAAGAGGCTGCTCAGTTGAGGTGTGATGCTTCCAAGAAGCGAGTCAGAGATGTTACTCCTTCTTCCTCTACTCAAGTGGCCCAGCAGCATAAGTTTTGGCTTCCTCCTCCTCCGTTCCGTCAGCCGTATTAGCAGAAGAGCAAAGGTGGCAGTGGTTTTTCCCACCCACCCAACCCTGGCTTTCAGAACAAGACTTCGTCTCAAGCTCCAAGATCGAGTGCTCCGTATCACCGTCCGCTTTCAGAGGTCACGTGCAACAAGTGCCAATAGAAGGGTCACTATGCCAACAAGTGTTTCAACCAGAGGTGTCTTCCTCCTGCTCCTCCTGTCAGATCGGCAAGTACAGCTGTGGTCAAGCATAACCCCAAGCATGCCAAGGTCAACTTGATGAATGCAGCTCAGGCAGAGGACTCGTCAGATGTGATCATGGGTAACCTTCCTGTTAACGATATTCCTGCAGAAGTTCTTTTTGACACTGGTGCATCACATTGCTTCATTTCGAGACCGTTTACAAATAGGCATGAATTGGTTTCGCAAGTTTTGCCTAGTCCTTTAGCAGTTGTTTCTCCCGGTAAGCGCATGCAGGCTAACTCCATCGTTCCAGATGTTTCTATCACTTTGGGTGACTACAAGTTCTTGGCTTCTCCTACGGTTCTCGGTGACTCGGATATTGATCTTATTCTCGGGATGGATTGGCTTTCTAAGCACAAGGCCTAGCTTGATTGTGCAGCCAGGCAGATTCAATTGACTCATTCGTCTGAGGATGTTATTGTCTTTGCCGCTTGGGATAATACCATTCGTCTGTTTTCTCTCAATGAGAAGGGTGAATTGGATGCCATCTCTCAAATTCCAGTCGTTTGCGAATATCAAGACGTCTTTCCAGAAGAGCTCCCAGGAATGCCTCCGCACCGGCCAGTTGTATTCTTTATTAATCTTGAGCCTGGCACGGAACCTGTGTGCAAATGTCCTTACAAGCTCGGACCTGAAGAGTTGAAGGAGCTGAAGAAGCAACTCGATGAGCAAGAGAGAATGGGTCTCATCCGGCCTAGTTCTTCTCCGTGGGGTTGTGGTGTTCTTTTTGTGAAGAAGAAGGATGGAACGGGCCGACTTTGTGTTGATTACCGTCCAGTGAACAAAAAGACCATCAAGAACAAATACCCACTTCCCAACATCAATGAGCTGTTCGAACAACTCAAAGGTGCCCAAGTATTCTCCAAGCTTGATCTCCGTATGGGTTATCACCGGATTCGCATTCGTGAAGAAGATATTCCCAAGACAGCATTCAGAACAAGCTTTGGTTCATATGAATACACTATCATGTCTTTTGGCCTTGCCAACGCTCCTCCGACGTTCTCTCGCATGAACTTCATCTTCAACGCCTACACCAATGACTTTGTTTTGGTCTATCTCGATGACATTCTGGTTTTCTCCAAGAACAAGGAAGATCATGCCAAGCATTTGCATTTGGTTCTTGATAAGCTCAGAGAACATCAGTTCTACGCCAAGTTCTCCAAGTGTGAATTTTGGCTTGATGAGGTTCTTTATCTTGGTCATATCATCTCTGCCAAGGGCATTGCCGTGAATCCTGAGAAGGTGTCTGCAATTGTGAACTGGAACCTCCTCAGAACGTGAAGCAACTCCGCAGTTTTCTCGGTCTCGCAAGCTATTGCCGAAGATTCGTTGAAAACTTTTCCAAGATCGCGAAGCCTCTCTCTAATCTTCTTCAGAAGCACGTCAAGTACGTTTGGTCTCCGGAGTGTGACATTGCTTTCAACACTTCGAAAGAGAAGTTGATCACTGCTCCAGTTCTGACTCCGCCTGATGAATCCAAGCCGTACGAGGTCTTTTGTGATGCCTCTCTCCAAGGTCTTGGCGCAGTTTTGATGCAAGAGAAGAAAGTTGTTGCTTATACATCTCGCCAATTGAAGCCTAATGAGAAGAACTACCCCACTCATGATCTCGAGTTGGCGGCAGTTGTGCATGCTCTTTTGACTTGGAGACATCTTCTATTGGGAAGAAAAGTGGACATTTTCACTGATCACAAGAGTCTCAAGTACATCTTCACTCAGCCTAATCTCAACCTCAGGCAAACTCGATGGGTCGAGATGATTCAAGAGTATAATCCGAGTATCAAGTATACTCCAGGCAAGGCCAATGTGATTGCTGACGCTTTGAGCAAAAAGGCTTACTGCAACAGTCTGATTCTCAAGCCTTATCAACCCGAGCTTTGTGAAGCCTTCCGCAAACTTAACCTGCAAGTTGTTCCTCAAGGTTTCCTCGCCAACCTTCAAGTCTCTCCTACCTTAGAAGACAAGATTCGCCAAGCCCAGCTTCTTGATGCTATGGTGAAAAAGGTGAAGATTGGGATTGCCAAGAGTCAGTCCAAGTACAAGTGCTACCTCCTTGATGACAAGGACACTCTCTTCTTCGAGGATCGTACTGTTGTGCCCAAAGGTGAACTTTGTAAGGTGATCATGAATGAGGCTCACAATTCTCTCCTCTCCATCCACCCTGGGAGCACGAAGATGTATCAGGACCTTAAGCAAGCTTATTGGTGGACTCGAATGAAGCGCGAGATCGCTCAATTCGTGAATGAATGTGATGTCTGCAGAAGAGTGAAGGCAGAACACCAAAGGCCAGCTAGTCTCCTCCAACCTCTTGCCATTCCAGAATGGAAGTTTGACCACATTGAGATGGACTTCGTGACTGGGTTTCCAAAGTCCAAGCGTGGCAATGATGCTATATTCGTTGTCATCAACAAACTCACCAAAGTGGCTCATTTTCTGCCTATCAAAGAGTCTATCACTGCAGCTCAATTGGCGGAACTCTATACCTCTCGCATTGTCTCTCTGCACGGTATTCCTCAAGTGATCTCTTCAGACTATGGCAGCATCTTTACCTCGAAGTTTTGGGATTCTTTTCAGAAGGCCATGGGCACCAACATCCGCTTCAGCACTGCTTTGCATCCTCAAATAGGCGGTCAAGTCGAGCGTGTCAACCAGATTCTTGAAGATATGCTCAGGGCTTGTGTGATCTCCTTCGGCATGAAGTGGGAGGATTGTCTTCCTTATGCTGAATTCTCCTATAATAACAGTTTTCAAGCAAGTTCGGGCAAGGCCCCATTTGAAATTCTATATGGCAGGAAGTGCCGTACCCCTCTCAACTGGTCTGAAACCGGTGAACGTCAGCTTTTGGGTAATGACCTAATCACAGAAGCAGAAGAAATGTGCAAAGTCATTCGTGATAACCTCAAAGCAGCCCAATCCCGCCAGAAGAGCTACTATGATAGTAAGCACCGTGATTTGGCTTTCGAGATAGGAAATCATGTTTACCTCCATGTCTCTCCTATGAAAGGTACTCGTCGCTTCGGTATCAAAGGGAAGCTTGCCCCTAGATACGTGGGACCTTTCAAGATTGTCAACAAGAGAGGCGACCTCGCCTATCAACTCGAGCTTCCTTCAAACTTTGCAAATGTTCATGACGTGTTCCATGTCTCTCAGCTTCGAAAGTGCTTCAAGACTCCTGACCGCACCGTCAACTTTGAGGACATTGAGCTCCCAGAAGATCTCTCTTATCGTGAGAACCCAGTTGCTATTCTTGAAGAGACTAAACGCAAGACTCGCAAAAAGTCAATCAAATTTCTCAAAGTCAAGTGGTCACACCATTCCGACCGTGAAGCTACCTGGGAACGCGAGGATCACCTCCGTTCTGAGTACCCGGCGTTCTTTCAGTCCTAGATCTCGGGACGAGATCTTTTCGTAGTGGTGGAGTGTTGTAACACCCCGGATGTAACTTTCCCTATTTGTACTCCAACTCTTGCCGTTTCCGGCGTTAAGTTATATTTATTTCCTCGGGTTCGGGTTTTGTCTCCGTGTGTTGTTGTCTTTGTCATGCATCTCATATCATGTCATCATGTGCATTGAATTTGCATACGTGTTCATCTCATGCATTCGAGCTTTTTCCCCGTTGTCCGCTTTGCATTCCGGCGCTTCGTTCTCCTCCGGTGGCCATTTCTAGCTTTCTTTTGTGTGTGGGGATTAACATTTACGGATTGGACTGAGACTTTCCAAGCGGCCTTGGTTTACTACCGGTAGACCGCCTGTCAAGTTTCGTACCATTTGGACTTCGTTTGATACTCCAACGGTTAACCGAGGGACCGAAAAGGCCTCGTGTGTGTTGCAGCCCAACACCCCTCCAATTTGGCCCAAAACCCACCAAACTCTGCTCCATCACCTAGAGCGTTCGATCATGATCGCGTGGCCGAAAACCGCACCTCATTTGGACTCTCCTAGCTCCCTCTATGCCTATATATACACCCCCCTCCAAAATATTCGCGGATCCCCTTCCTCTAACCCTAAAAAAAAACTCCATCCGCCGCCGCCGGACAAAAATCCGGGCAGCGGACGTGTCCGCCCGCTCCGTCGGACCTATCGGGTGACGCCACGTGTCCCGGGCGGGAGCCCCACTTCGCCGCGCCGCCGCCCGGCCCGCTCAGCCCGCGGGAGGGCCCCCGAGGCCCACTTCGCCCGGCCTCCTCGCCCGCAGGACCCCGCCGCCCGGCTCCCACCGCCTACCTCGGCTCCGGTGGCTGGCGCCACCGCGCTGCCATTTCCGGCCACCCAAGCCAGCCAACTCCTCCGCCGCCTCGCCGATCCACCGCCGCCTCCACGCCGCCGTCCCTCCGGCGAGCGCGCCGCCCCGCGCCGTCGTCCTCCACGCCGGCGCCGCCCCGGGCCTCTCCTCCCCTCCGGCAAGCCGCCGGCCTCCTCCCCCGTCGATTCCGGCGAACAGGAACAGTGACTCCGGCGTGCTCCGAAATCCGTGCCGATCCAGATCTGAGATCTGAAATTTGACGGTTGACTTTTCCCTTCGAACCCTAATTTTTTATGCCTACTTTGACCTGCTGTATCTCCGCATCCGTGGCTCCGGTTTGGGCATATAGCATATCAAAATGTTCGCCTCGACTAGAAAATCATTTCATTCCATTGCATAATTTTCATTTGAGTTCATCTTGATGCCCGAAATGCTGTTAGAAGAGGCCTTCGTGAGTGAGTTAATTGTCAGATCTGCTAGTTCATCTTAGACTTTTGTCATTTTTGCCATGATTATTGTGTGCATGATATGCCTATGAGTCCTATAGATGTTTTGTTAAGGATTTTGTTATATTTCCAGAGGTGCAACCCATGCATTTTTAGGATGTGTGTGATGACTTGTGCAAGCTTGCAAAGTGAGGCACCCGGTAAATCTGTTTTCAGAGACTTAGTAGTTTTCACTAAGTCTGGGATTATTTAGTTCATGATGCCACATGTTCATGTTGTTTCCTAGTGATCCATGCCTATTTTGAGGATGATCAGTAAGGGAATTTTGTTAATCTTGTTATGCTTTGTCCATCCATGTCTTTGTTTGCAATTATGGAGCACCCTAGATTGAATCAATAGAGCTCTACTTTTGCTTCATTGTGAATCTGGGCAGATCGTCAACTTGTTTGCAATTTTGCCGATGTTATTGTAGTTGATCCGTGCATGCTATGCCATTGTTCTTGCCATGTATAGCTTGTATTTTGTTCCTTCTTAAAGGATGTATGCTTGTCTTTCCATGACTTGCACCATGGTGAGTGCATCGAGCTTGTAAACATGCCTTCGTGAGTTATACTTCAGCATGTCCCAGTTTTCACTGTCTGAAAACTGATTATGTTTTTGCTATGTTCGTGTGCTTGTTACTATATTTTGTGATCCCTTTTGGCTCAAGGTCACTAAGGGACTTTTGTTAAGCTTGTTGAGTAGCTCCATTCCATGTCTTTCTTTGTCATGTTCAGGTCCTGTAGGATGTTGTTTTGATGCTCCGATGAGGGCTTCATGATCTGAAATTTCAGACAAGTGTTAATTTCACTAAGTCTGAGATCTGTTTTGCATTTGCGTTTTTGCCATGCTTGTTTGAACCTCATAATGGATGATTTGCCCATAGCTCAGTGCTAGACTTTTGTTAAGCATCTTGTGCGAATCCCTGCCATGTATTTTGTTGTCATGTTTGGTGGCTGTAGCATGTTCATCTCATTGCATTTATATGCCTACTTGCTGTAAATCGCAGACTGGTGTCAATTTTTAAACGCTTGCCATTTCCAAACCGTAACTCCGATTCCGGCGTTCTTTATATTGTTTTCAAGCGGTTTCATCTCATCTTTCCAGTGGAACCCTTGGAATTCCAAGTTTAGGCCAAGTTCATGCATTTCCTGTCATATCTTGCATTTTGCATCCCGCATCGCATCCCGCATAGCATATCATCATTGCATCATATCGCTTGATCCTTGCACGTGGTTGATTGTGTCCTTGTTGCTTGTTTGTCTTGTTTGGGTAGAGCCGGGAGACGAGTTCACTACTGAGGAGCCCGTTGAGTTTGCTTGTGAGGTTCCAGTCAACTCTGACAACTGTGCAGGCAAGATGATCATAACCTCGAAATCACTACTATCTTTGCTATGCTAGTTTGCTCGCTCTTTTGCTATGCCAATGCTATGATGCCTACCTTTTGCTTGTCAGCCTCCCAATTGCCATGTTGAACCTCTAACCCACCATTCTCCTAGCAAACCGTTGATTGGCTATGTTACCATTTTGCTCAGCCCGTCTTATAGCGTTGCTAGTTGCAGGTGAAGATTGGAGGCCGTTCCTTGTTGGAACATTTATTTACTTGTTGGGATATCATTATATATTATATTATCTTGCTATCTTAATGCATCTATATACTTGGTAAAGGGTGGAAGGCTCGGCCTCTCGCCTAGTGTTTTGTTCCACTCTTGCCGCCCTAGTTTCCATCATATCGGTGTTATGTTCTCGGATTTTGCGTTCCTTACGCGGTTGGGTTATAATGGGAACCCCTTGATAGTTCGCCTTGATTAAAGCTTTTCCAGCAATGCCCAACCTTGGTTTTACCATTTGCCACCTTTCCTTTTCTTTCCCTTTGGTTCTGCAGACTCAAGGGTCATCTTATTTTAACCCCCCCGGGCCAGTGCTCCTCTGTGTGTTGGTCCACCTGTCAGCTACCGGTGGCCACCAAGGGCAACTCTGGGCTGGCCTACCCGTACCTAGGACAATCTGAGTGTGCCCTGAGAAAGAGATATGTGCAGCTCCTATCGGGATTTGTCGGCACATTCGGGCGGTGTTGCTGGTCTTGTTTTAACCTGTCGAAGTGTCTTGAGTTACCGAGATACCGAGTCTGATCGAAACGTCTTGGGAGGAGGTCTATTCCTTCGTTGACCGTGAGAGCTTGTCATGGGCTAAGTTGGGACTCCCCTGTAGGGATTGAACTTTCGAAAGTCGTGCCCGCGGTTATGGGCAGATGGGAATTTGTTAATGTCCGGTTGTAGATAACTTGAACCTTAATTAATTAAAATGAATCAACTGAGTGTGTTACCATGATGGCCTCTTCTCGGTGGAGTCCGGGAAGTGGACACGGTGTTGGAGTAATGTTAGCTCAGGCTAAAGCGGACCTAGCAGCAGAGAACGCTAGGATGGATACAGAACAGGCCGAGCTGGAAGCTCAGGCCTACCGGATTAGACTGGATCAGAACGCTTCCGAAGAAGTCTTGAGAAGAAGGTACCGATCGCATCTCCCCTCGGGTTATGAGCCACGAAATCTCTTCAACACACCAGGAGCAGGAGCAGGAGCTAGTCACCGGCCAATACTGAACCGGGCGGAGGCACCAGGAACGGGAACGCCGGTTCAGCCACGCACAATGGACCCGCCTCGTCAGAACAACGTTGTGCCACACTATGTACCAACACCTCCCGGGCATTATTACAACCCGTTGGTCAATATCGTGGCCGCTGCTTCACGCCTGGCAGCCCTCCCAACCGACGGCAAATCACCAGTTGTGATTGAGGCACGTCGGGCCAGAGATCTCCTTCAGACGGCAGTAAATTAACAGCAGGCATACTCGCATAGTCGCGAGAGGATTCATTCCACTCCTTGTCCGAGCAGGAGCTATAGCAGACGCGTGGAGGATGAACCGGCTGTGTCAAGCAGCGCACGTCGCCGTAATTCGCCGCGAGGACACAACCCGGCAGGGGGAGGTGCTAATGCATAAGATGTTGTCGATCATGGCCGCGCGCGTCGGGAGGCCGAGTTAGCAGCTTGACATGGGGCGCGTCAACATACTCCGGTTCACCCTACCGCGTCAGTAGAACCAGGGGTGGTGTTTAGTTCCTTAGGGGTGCCGTGTCTCAGCCCCGCTTTGCGTAATGTGAGACTACCTAAGGATTTCAAATGGCCTCGTAAGGTGCCCAATTACACCGCCGATTTGCAACCAGAGGCGTGGGTTGAAAGTTATGAGATGGCAATGGAGATGCTGGATGTGGATCTGGCCGCCTGTGTCTAGGAGGAGGGGGAGTCCATGACCCATTGGGTCAAGTGGGTCTCAGCGATTTTGCATTCATCGGATCGTATCAATGCAGATACCGCAGTACTAACGTTGGATGGCAATTGTCGTTTTCTGCAGCTTAAACCGAAGTTAGGAAGGCTTAAACGTCACTGCAATGATATGTCAACGCTCATGGCCGCTTTGGTTAAATACGCCGATTCAGATAGTACCAAGGACCCGGAGTCAGAGGAGGACAAATCGGGGAACGGGAATAAGAAAGGCAACGCCAAGGGTCAGCAGCCTAATCCGGCAGGCCACGGGAACAGTGGTAAGCGCAAGGCCGACAGCATCTTGGACTTTGTCGCTAACACCAATGCTCATGAGAACGGCCAGCGCCGCAAGGGCAAGCAGCCCTAGAGGGGCGGAGGATCGGGCCCCAATTTGGAGTGCCTGTTAAATCAGCCCTGTCCAAAGCATGGATCAAAGGAGAAGCCAACATCGCATCTTTGGAGGACTGTTACATCATGCGGGATTTTAAGAACTCCTATATGTTCCAGTACGATAATGGCCCGCCCGGCGGTTCAGGAGGTGGTTTCAAGGGGCTGGGTTACGGAGGTGGCAGTTCCGGTTCAGGATTTCAAGGCAATCAAACTGGGCACATCAATCAAGGGCACCAAGGCAACCAGGGAGGGTACAACCATCAGGGGAACCAGCAGCAGCAGTCAGGTTATCAGAGCCATCCTAAGAAGTTAAATAGTGGGCAATACCATGTCTTCACTACTAGCTTGTGTAAACGTGATCAGAAGATTCACCAGAGGGCAGTAAACTCTGTTGAACCGGCAGTACCTCAGTATCGACGCTGGTCTGAGCAACCCATTTTATGGAGCAGAGAGGATCACCCACCCCGGGTTGACAATCCGGGTCACTTGGCCCTAGTGGTGGCCCCTCAAGTGGGGGGATATAAGTTCACTAAAGTGCTCATGGATGGAGGAAGTAGTTTCAACATTCTGTATTACGATACATTCCGCCGAATGGGGTTGACAGATAAGAATCTTAAACCGTCAAATACAGTTTTTCATGGTGTGGTGCCTGGTAAGTCTGCATACCCAGTGGGCAAGATAGCCTTAGAGGTGGCCTTTGGGGATGATTATGATTCAAGGTTAGAAACATTGACTTTTGAGGTGGTGAAAATAAAATGTTCGTATCACGCCCTGTTTGGGCGGCCGGCTTATGCTAAGTTCATGGCAAGGCCGTGTTATGTTTATCTACAGCTTAAAATGCCAGGTCATAAGGGGACTATCACAGTACATGGAAGCAGAAAGATCACTTTGGAGTGTGAAGAAGGTGATGCGGCTTATGCTGAGTCGGTTTGTGCCACGGAGGAGTTGAAATTCTATAAGGAGAAAGTTGATCCAGCAGATATGACCTCTTTGAAAAAGCCGACTACGGAACATGATCCGGCTTTGAAGTTCAAATCGGCTACAGATACTAAGATGATTGATTTTGTTCCTGGTGACTCATCCAAGCAATTTAGCATCAGCGCTAACCTGGAACCCAAATAGGAAAGAGCGCTCATCGAGTTCATCTGTGAGAACTGGGACATCTTTGCATGGAAACCTTCTCACATGCCAGGTGTACCGAGGGAACTCGCTGAGCACACACTTAACATTGATCCTAATTTTAAACCGGTCCGACAGTTTCTCCGCCGCTTCAATGAAGAAAGGCGTAAGGCTATTGGAGAAGAGGTAGCCCGTTTGTTGGCCGCAGGGTTTATCGTGGTGGTCTTTCATCCAGAGTGGTTGGCTAATCCGGTGCTGGTTCTTAAGAAAAACGAAACTTGGCATATGTGTGTGGATTACACAGATTTAAACAAGGCTTACCCTGTAGACCCCTTTGCCCTCCCTCATATTGACCAGATAATTGATGCTATGGCAGGTTGTGACCGTTTGTGTTTCCTGAATGCATATTCTGGTTATCATCAGATCAAAATGGCGGTTAAGGACCAGGAGAAGACAACTTTCATAACTCCCTTTGGAGCCTTCTGCTATGTCTCCATGCCCTTTGGACTCAAGAGTGCCCAGGCAACTTATCAGCGTTGTGTTCAGAATTGCCTTCATACACAGATTGGGCGCAATGTTCATGCATATGTGGATGATATTGTGATAAAGTCCAGGAAGGAGGAAACATTGATAGATGATTTGAGAGAAACCTTTGACAACCTCCGGGTTTACAAGATGATGCTCAATCCGGAGAAGTGTGTCTTTGGTGTCCCGGCAGGCAAGCTTTTGGGTTTTCTAGTGTGAAACAGAGGCATTGAGGCTAATACGGAAAAGATTTCAGCAATTACATCTTTGGCTAAACCGTCGTGTATCAATGACTTTCAACGTCTGGCCGGCCGGATTACAGCTTTGAGCCAGTTTATCAGTCACCTTGGAGAGAAGGCCATCCCTTTATATCAGATGCTCAAGAAAACAGATAACTTTGTCTGGAGCGAGGCAGCTGATAAAGCGTTCGAGGATCTGAAGAGGCAGTTAGCTGAACCGCCCGTACTTGCAGCACCGATCGATAAAGAGGTGTTATTGCTATATGTGGCCGCTAATTCCCGAGTTGTTAGCGTAGGTATTGTGGTAGAGCACAAGGAAGCTGGCAAGGAATATCCGGTTCAACGTCCGGTTTATTATATCAGTGAGGTACTCATTGAGTCAAAACAGAGATATCCACATTGGCAGAAGATGGTGTATGGAGTGTTTATGGCAAGCCGGAAACTCAAACACTATTTTCAAGGCCATCCCATCACAGTGGTCAGTTTAGCCCCCCTGGGAGATATAATTCAAAAATAGAGAAGCAACTGGCCAGATTGCCAAGTGGGCTATTGAGCTTGGACCTCATGGGCTCAAATATATACCCCGCACAGCAATCAAATCCCAGGCACTCGTGGATTTCATCAATGATTGGACGGAGTTACAGGCACCTGAAGAGAAACCAGATAATACATATTGGACTATTCATTTTGATGGGTCCAGATAGTTGGAGGGCTCGGGGGTTGGAGTCATACTAACTTCCCCACGAGGTGACAAGTTTTGTTATGTACTCCGTTTAATGTTCCCTTGTACTAACAATGCAGCTGAATATGAGGCTTTGCTCAACGGTCTTCGGATGGCTAAGGAGATGAACTTAAGCCGGGTTAAGTGCTTCGGGGATTCAGATCTGGTGGCTCAACTGTGGTTAGCTCTGCACCTTTGGGAGACATCATCGAAAA